>NC_135813.1:107870151-108136640 GCF_964213995.1 Mustelus asterias
ACTGGACCTGTTGAGAAGAATGAGAGGTGATCTCATACAAAGTTCTGACAGGGCTCAACAGGGTGGGTGCAAAAAGATAGTTCTCTTGTTGGGGGCCTCGAACTGGGAGAATAAAATGTAGGTAGTACTGAGATGGGGAGGAATTTCTTCAGTCAGAAGGTGGCAGAATCTTTGGAATCTCTACTGCAGACGGCTGTCAGTCGTTCAGTGTGTTCAATGCAGAGGTCGCTAGATTTCTAAATGCCAATGTCATCAGGGGATATGGAGATGTTGAGGTAGAAGATCAGTCATGAGCTCGTTAAATGAAGAACAGTCATAAGCTAGTCAAGTTTGAGGGGCCAAATGTAGTCGTAATTGGGGAGTGTGTAGTGCTACTCCTATGTATCTATCCCAATTGCTGAAGGAGATGCACAATGGGTTTCGTCATTCACTGAGGCCCTGATTCCTGTTGCCCTCACCACGCTGTTCCACCCTTGCACTTTCAGTAAGTCATGCTGCAAAAAATGTTTCGAGCTGAAGGGTGCAGGAAAAAGCCCAAACGGCACACATCACAAAATGCTTGCTGCAGCAAGAACGGCCCATTGTATGTCCCTATAGAGTATGCCCTTGCCCTGCCCAGGTCTATCTTTTTCTAGAGGTTTTAATATCTGTTCATAGGGATTTAAAAATTTGACCAATTTCATCGGATATAAAATTTAGAAGAAGCATTTTCTAATAACAGAATTACTCTGTGGAATAAGGATAGAATTCCTAATTAAGGCATGGTGAGTGCTGCCTGGCTGTGAGGAGTGCTTTTGGAGTTTGGTGAACACAGGGAGTTTGGTGAAACAGGCGTCAGAGGCCACAAGGGAGAGTGCTGATTGGTAAGTAAGTGCTTAAAAAAACTTGAAAGTGAGTGTGATTTGATTGGCTAACAGGGAGCTGTGCTAAATTTGAAAATCCATTAAAATTACTGGTTAGAAATTGCATTGAGACTGAGGTAATAAGGAGATATATAATAAAGGTTTAAATACAAAAACAAATTAAAAACTGATTAAATAAAATAGAGATGGAGAGTCAGGTGATGTGTTGTTCATGCATGATGTGGGAGCTGGTGGACCCCATCGTGGTTCCCAGTGAGCACATCTGTTGTAAGTGTTGGTTGCTTGAGGAACTCCAGCTCAGAGTGGATGAGCTGGATTCTGAGCTTCGGAATCTGTGATACACCAGAGAGGGGGAGAGATACCTGGACACTGTTTCAGGAGGCAGTCACACCCTTTAGATTAAATACCTTGAATTTGGTCAGGGACAGGAAGGTGTGGCTGCAAGTGAGGCAGGTAGAGGGATCCAGGAGGTAGGGTTGCAGGAGCCTCAGTCCCTGAACTTGTCCAACAGGTTCGAGACTCTTGCGCCCTGTGTGGACAGGAATGGGTACTGCAGGGAGGATGAGCAAACTGACCAAGGCACCGTGGTACAGGGAGCCGTTCAAGTGGGGGGAGAAAAATGAAATGTAGTCTTAATTGGAGATAGTATAGTTAGGAGCATTGACATTGTTCTCTGTGACCAGGATCGAGAACCCCTAAGATTGTGTTGCCTGCCTAGTGCTCGGGTTCGGGATATCTCATCTGGGCTGCAAAGGAACTTGGAGCGGGAGGGTAAAGATCCAGTTGTCGTGGTCCACGTAAGTACCAATGACATAGGTAAAACAAAAACAAAGGTTCTGCTAAGAGAGTATGAACAGCTAGGAGCTAAATTAAAAAGCAGAACCAAAAAAGGTAATAATCTCTGGATTACTACCTGAGCCATGAGCTAATTGGCACAGGGTCAATAAGATTAAGGGGGTAAATGCGTGGCTAAAAGGTTGGTTTGGGAGGAATGGGTTTGAACTCATGGGACATTGGCACCAGTGTTGGGGAAGAGGGGGCCTATTCCGATGGGATGGTCTTCATCTGAATCATGTGGGACCACAGTCCTGGCGAATCGTTTAACAAGGGCTGCAGATAGGGCTTTAAACTAAATAGTCAGGGGGAGGGTTCAGTTGTTTGGAGAATTAGAAATTCAGAGTTAAAGGAGAAGGTAGAAGTACAGGTTAATGCTAACTTTCGACGAGTTAAAGGAGCTGAGGGCTCAGGAGAGGTTAGTAAAGTTTCAAGACCACGTAATCGAGCAGAGAGTATAGAAGGTGGCAGGAATCTAACCTCAAGGAGAGCAAAAAAGGTGACAAGTATGAGAAGGGAGGTAGTCAATGCGGGACTGAGGGTGTTGTACCTGAATGCGTGCAGTATACAGAACAAGGTAAATGAGCTTGTTGCGCACATTGAAATTGGCCGGTATGTTGTTGTGGCCATCACAGAGACGTGGCTGCAAGGGACTCAGGGCTGGGATCTTAATATCCAAGGATATGTGTCCTATCGAAAGGACAGGCAAATGGGCAAAGGGGTCGGGGTTGCATTGTTAGTAAGAAATGAAGTTAAATCAATAGCAAGAAGTGATATAGGATCAGCAGGCATAGAATCTCTGTGGGTAGAGTCGAAATCTCGATTTCGGAGTTTGACTTGAACACAAACACACGTTAACACAAGATACTTAACCGACAGATTGTCTTTATTTTACTTGCTAGCAAGGGGAGAGTCTCGACACAATGGGTCAGAGACATCACTCCACCGGACAGAGAAAATCATCCTGGTTTATACAATTCTACAGCTCACAGTCAGTTGGACACAATCCAATCAAAAGTGTTACAAATGACATACTGAACCACCCTGATCTATGAGATCGCGATACCTCGTGGAATACCCCAATATATCATCCCTAAGCCTGTCCTCTAGTCTCTGAGTAAGAAGTCTCACAACACGAGGTTAAAGTCCAACAGGTTTATTTGGCAGCACTAGCTTTCGGAGCCTCAAGTTCCTTCTTCAGGTGAGTGAGGAGTTGTGTTCACAAACAGGGCATATAAAGACACAAACTCAATTTACAAGATAATGGTTGGAATGCGAAATTTGATGTCTGTGTCTTGGAGATCCTCATCATGTCTCTATTTTGATCGCAACCTCACAAAGCATCTCTAAAACAGTCTCACATGGGCATCCTTTAATGATAAAGGGGGCCTACAAAAGCCATTAGTATTTTATGACCTTGTCAGTGAAGTTAACTGAATCTTTAAGGGATGTGGTCAACTCAATTTGCCTTCAGGATATTCCCCGATTATAGCCCTGATAAGTTTGTTTATTGCCAACATAACAAAACACATGTATACATTGCTTATCAATTCAATGACTGAGCTTTTTATCACTACCTACAATTTCAAGGGTATCATTATGTTACCATTAATTCTTGTCAGTTCCCACTAAGTCCCTTGCCATAACTTTTTTGTTAGCTGTGACATTATCTTTCTGACTCTGTTTTGATTAGAAACTGTGAAGGCAGCTTCATTAAAATTCACTCTTGCATCAGTTGTTTTTGATAAGGTGTCTGGTGAGGCAATTAAGTCTCCTTTATGGCCTGTGATTCCAACAGTTGGGTGCTTTAAAGGACTGTGTCTAACATATGTTTAGTATCAAAGGGCACTCTGTAACTGTGGCATCTAAGTTCTTTGTTTAACATCTAAAAATGTATCGAAGATATATTTGTATTTATGGACTAATTAAAGGTATTACTTGTACCTTTAAAACTACAAAGTATTTAAAACACCGAATTACAATTACTGACTAACTTGCTCCCCATTGAGAAAGTGAATTCTACAGCTAAGTTGATTAAACAAAAATCCTAGCAGAGTCTGGCAATTTTAGAGTAGCCCTTTTCTTTTCTATCTACAGTATAGTTGAGGAGTCGCAAAGGTAAAAAACCCTGATGGGAGCTGTGGACAGGTTCTCTAGCAGTAGTCAGGATGTGGGGCAGAAAATAAATCAGGAGATAGAAAAGGCATGTAAAAAAAGGCAATATTACAATAATCATAAGGGACTTCAATATGCAGGTGGACTGGGAAAATCAGGTAGGTAGTGGATCCCAAATAAAGGAACTTGTGGAATGTCTAAGATTTTTTTTTGGAGCAGCTTGTGACAGCCTACTAGGAAACAGGCAATTCTGGATTTGGTGATGTGTAATGGGACAGACTTGATCAGGGAACTTAAGGTGAAGGAACCCTTAGGGAGCAGTGATGGAATACACCTCAGGGTTCTAAAAGAGATAGCTGAGGAAATTGTGGAAGCGTTGGTGGTGATCTTTCAGCAATCACTGGAGAAAGGGAGAGTGATGTGGAGATGCCGGCGTTGGACTGGGGTAAACACAGTAAGAAGTTTAACAACACCAGGTTAAAGTCCAACAGGTTTATTTGGTAGCAAAAGCCACACAAGCTTTCGGAGCTCCAAGCCCCTTCTTCAGGTGAGGGACCCACCCAGGCCCTACCCCGCGCTTCCCCAGGGTAGGAAAATCCTGCCTGATGTCAACAGACCTCTTTGCATGGTCTGTGTCCAGCCTGCTATGATTCCCATGGCTGGCGGAACGGTAAAATTCCCCCTCCAGTCATTGTGAACTGGTATTAATTAACCAAAAATCTTTTTGGAATAAACTCAAAACAACCTTCTTTAATTAGTATTCTAAAATTAATTTGACAATTTGCCCCTGTTGCTAATTCAGACTGGTGCATCATAGAAATAGAAACCCTACAGTGCAGAAAGAGGCCATTTGGCCCATCGAGTCTGCACCGACCACAATCCCACCCAGGCCCTACCCCGACATCCTTACACATTTACCCGCTAATCCCTCTAGCCTACGCATCGCAGGACACTAAGGGGCAATTTTAGCATGGCCAATCAACCTAACCCGCACATCTTTGGACTGTGGGAGGAAACCGGAGCACCCGGAGAAAACCCACGCAGACATGGGGAAAATGTGCAAACTCCACACAGACAGTGACCCAAACCGGGAATTGAACCCAGGTCCCTGGAGCTGTGAAGCAGGAGTGCTAACCACTGTGCCACCAATATGAGTCCTTCTTTGTTAAATCAAGTCTGAGCAACAGTTCTTGCAAAATACGATAAAAATGACAATTTGAGGGCAATGCTTTGACACAATACAACTGGCTACCCAGGAAGGAGCAGACTGAAACCTACATAATGTACTTGTAAAAATGTTATTTTCATAGAACCCCACAGTGCAGAAGGCCCCTTGCCTGCCCCTATCCCATTTACCATGGTTAATCCATCTAACCTACACATCTTGCGACTGTGAGAGCAAACCGGAGTACCCGGAGAAATCCAACGCTGATACGGAGAGAAGGTGTAAACTCCACACAGTTACTCAAGGCCGGAATTGGACCCGGGTTTCTGGAGCTGAGAGGCAGCAGTGCTAGCCACTCTGCTGCCCTTATATGATATGCTTAACACAGATTTTAATATTTCTGTGGTGTATTATTTGTTTCATGATGTATCTTGCTGCTTTATTGCTGTTTGCTTTTGCTGGCATCCACGGCCATATGAATTTTCAAATGTTTTTTCTAAATTCATTCATGGGATATGGACACCACTGTAAGGCCAACATTTGTTGCCCATCTCCAATTGCCCTTGAAAAGGCAGTGGTGAGTTACTACCGGTCACTTTGGAAAATAGTTTGCGAAGCACTGAAGTACTTCATTGCTTTGCTTTGCATGTATATTATCCAGCAAGGTCATGTTCTGTTGTTAGCATGGACTTCATCCTGTACTGTGCACTTGAATGCTGAGGTCACTTTGGTCATTTGATACAAATACATTGGTCCACAGTTTTGATGGTAATAGAAGGTAAACAAAGGGAAAACTAATGTTTCTACCCCATGAAGACTAATAATTCTACCCATTTGAACTGGCCTGGGAGTATTTGAATTTAATTACAGGTCAAGAAAACTGATATAGTAAAATGATGCTGTCACGAAATTTCAGACCTTTGTCTTTATCCACTTTCATTCCCTGTAGCTAGATAGAAGCAGCACACGTTGTTGTTATATCATGTCTCTGTTTCTTGATCATGATAAGGGCTAAGATGTGTTTTTCACACAGGTATAAACATTCCGCTAATGTCGAAGAAGCTGAAGTCATACAGAAACTTAGTAATGACATCAAAGAGCGACGCAATGTTTTCTTTGAGATGGAAGCATTTTTGCCCAAGAAGAATGGGTATGTTTTTCCCTTTTTAAAAAAAATTCTATGTAAACATAAAGCACAGTATTGGCAATATCGGCTTGCATCAATTTCTCCACAAGCAATCTCGGCTTTTATTCAAGCCTTGGAAGAAGGTGTAACTGGTGTAATCAGCAAGTTTGCGGATGACACAAAGATGGCTGGAATTGCGGATAGCGAAGAGCATTGTCAGGCAATACAGCAGGATATAGATAGGCTGGAAAATTGGGCGGAGAGGTGGCAGATGGAGTTTAATCCGGATAAATGCGAAGTGATGCATTTTGGAAGAAATAATGTAGGGAGGAGTTATACAATAAATGGCAGAGTCATCAGGAGTATAGAAACAGAGGGACCGAGGTGTGCAAGTCCACAAATCCTTGAAGGTGGCAACACAGGTGGAGAAGGTGGTGAAGAAGGCATATGGTATGCTTGCCTTTATAGGACGGGGTATAGAGTATAAAAGCTGGAGTCTGATGATGTGGCTGTATAGAACGCTGGTTAGGCCACATTTGGAGTACTGCGTCCAGTTCTGGTCGCCGCACTACCAGAAGGACGTGGAGGCGTTAGAGAGAGTGCAGAGAAGGTTTACCAGGATGTTGCCTGGTATGGAGGGTCTTGGCTATGAGGAGAGATTGGATAGACTGGAGTTGTTCTCCCTGGAAAGACGGAGAATGAGGGGAGATCTAATAGAGGTATACAAGATTATGAAGGGGATAGATAAGGTGAATGGTGGGAAGCTCTTTCCCAGGTCGGAGGTGACGTTCACAAGGGGTCACGGGCTCAAGGTGAGAGGGGCGAAGTATAACTCAGATATCAGAGGGACGTTTTTTACACAGAGGGTGGTGGGGGCCTGGAATGCGCTGCCAAGTAGGGTGGTGGAGGCAGGCACGCTGACATCGTTTAAGACTTACCTGGATAGTCACATGAGCAGCCTGGGAATGGAGGGATACAAACGATTGGTTTAGTTGGTTTAGGGGCGGCATGGTAGCACAGTGGTTAGCACTGCTGCTTCACAGCTCCAGGGTCCCGGGTTCGATTCCCGGCTCGGGTCACTGTCTGTGTGGAGTTTGCACATTCTCCTCGTGTCTGCGTGGGTTTCCTCCGGGTGCTCCGGTTTCCTCCCACAGTCCAAAGATGTGCGGGTTAGGTTGATTGGCCAGGTTAAAAATTGCCCCTTAGAGTCCTGGGATGTGTAGGTTAGAGGGATTAGCGGGTAAATATGTGGGGGTAGGGCCTGGGTGGGATTGTGGTCGGTGCAGACTCGATGGGCCGAATGGCCTCCTTCTGCACTGTAGGGTTTCTATGATTCTATGATCTATGATCAAGTTGGACAAAGGAGCGGCACAGGCTTGGAGGGCCGAAGGGCCTGTTTCCTGTGCTGTACTGTTCTTTGTTCTTTGTACGGAAATAGGGCAAACTGGTAGGGAGGCCATGGAACCTTTACAGATTAAAGGGGAGGAGGTGCTCGCTGTCTTGAGGCAAATCAGAGTGGATAAATCCCCAGGACCGGACAGGGTATTCCCACGGACCTTGAGGGAAGCTAGTGTTGAACTTGCAGGGGCCCTGGCAGACATATTTAGAACATAGAACATAGAACATTACAGCGCAGAACAGGCCCTTCGGCCCACGATGTTGCACCGACCAGTTAAAAAAAAACTGTGACCCTCCAACCTAAACCAATTTCTTTTCGTCCATGAACCTATCTACGGATCTCTTAAACGCCCCCAAACTAGGCGCATTTACTACTGATGCTGGCAGGGCATTCCAATCCCTCACCACCCTCTGGGTAAAGAACCTACCCCTGACATCGGTTCTATAACTACCCCCCCTCAATTTAAAGCCATGCCCCCTCGTGCTGGATTTCTCCATCAGAGGAAAAAGGCTATCACTATCCACCCTATCTAAACCTCTAATCATCTTATATGTTTCAATAAGATCCCCTCTTAGCCGCCGCCTTTCCAGCGAAAACAATCCCAAATCCCTCAGCCTCTCCTCATAGGATCTCCCCTCCATACCAGGCAACATCCTGGTAAACCTCCTCTGCACCCTCTCCAAAGCCTCCACATCCTTCCTGTAATGTGGGGACCAGAACTGCACACAGTACTCCAAGTGCGGCCGCACCAGAGTTGTGTACAGTTGCAACATAACGCTACGACTCCTAAATTCAATCCCCCTACCAATAAACGCCAAGACACCATATGCCTTCTTAACAACCTTATCTACTTGATTCCCAACTTTCAGGGATCTATGCACACATACACCTAGATCCCTCTGCTCCTCCACACTATTCAAAGTCCTCCCGTTAGCCCTATACTCAACACATCTGTTATTCCTACCAAAGTGAATTACCTCACACTTCTCCGCATTAAACTCCATCCGCCACCTCTCGGCCCAACTTTGCAACCTGCCTAAGTCTTCCTGCAAACTACGACACCCTTCCTCACTGTCTACCACACCACCGACTTTGGTGTCATCAGCAAATTTGCTAATCCACCCAACTATACCCTCATCCAGATCATTAATAAATATTACAAACAGCAGTGGCCCCAAAACAGATCCCTGAGGTACACCACTTGTAACCGCACTCCATGATGAATATTTACTATCAACCACCACCCTCTGTTTCCTATCCGCTAGCCAATTCCTGATCCAATTTCCTAGATCACCCCCAATCCCATACATCTGCATTTTCTGCAGAAGCCTACCATGGTGAACCTTATCAAACGCCTTACTAAAATCCATATATACCACGTCCACTGCCTTGCCCCCATCCACCTCCTTGGTCACTTTCTCAAAAAACTCAATAAGGTTAGTAAGGCACGACCTACCTGCCACAAAACCATGCTGACTATCACCTATCAATTCATTACTCTCCAAATAACTATAAATCCTATCCCTTATAATTTTTTCCAACATCTTGCCGACAACAGAAGTGAGACTCACCGGTCTATAATTCCCAGGGAAGTCTCTGTTCCCCTTCTTAAACAATGGGACAACATTCGCTAACCTCCAATCTTCTGGTACTATACCAGAGGCCAACGACGACCTGAAGATCAGAGCCAGAGGCTCTGCAATCACTTCTCTTGCCTCCCAGAGAATCCTTGGATAAATCCCATCCGGACCAGGGGATTTATCTATTTTCAGACCCTCCAGAATATCCTGCACATCCTCCTTATCAACTGTAATACTGTCTATTCTACTCCCTTGCAACCCAGTGTCCTCCTCAGCTATATTCATGTCCCCTTGCGTGAACACCGAAGAGAAATATTGGTTCAATGCTTCACCAATCTCCTCCGGTTCCACACATAACTTCCCTCTGCCATCTATAACTGGCCCTAAACTTGCCCTAACCAACCTTCTGTTCTTGACATACCTATAGAACGCCTTAGGATTCTCTTTAACCCTATCCGCCAAAGTCTTCTCATGTCCCCTTTTAGCCCTTCTAAGCTCGCTCTTCAACTCCCTCTTAGCCAATCTAAAGCTTTCTAGTGCACTACCCGAGTGCTCACGTCTCATCCGAACATAAGCCTCCTTTTTCTTTTTAACCAACAAAGAAACTTTTTTGGTGCACCACGGTTCCCTAGCCCTACCAATTCCTCCTTGCCTGACAGGGACATACCTATCACAGACTCGCAGTAGCTGCTCCTTGAAAAAACTCCACATGTCGGACGTTCCCAGTCCCTGTAATCTCCTAGTCCAACCTATGTTTCCTAATTCTCTCCTAATAGCCTCATAATTACCCTTCCCCCAGCTAAAACCACTGGCCCGAGGTTCATGCCTATCCCTTTCCATCACTAAGGTGAACGTAACCGAATTGTGGTCACTATCACCAAAATGCACACCAACTTCCAAGTCTAGCACCTGGTCTGGCTCATTTCCCAGCACCAGATCCAATATAGCCTCACCTCTAGTTGGCCTGTCTACATACTGAGTCAAAAAACCTTCCTGCACGCTTTGAACAAAAACTGACCCCTCTAACGAGCTAGAGCTATAACAATTCCAGTCAATATTAGTCAAGTTAAAATCCCCCATAACAATTGCCCTATTACTTTCACTCCTAAGCAGGATTGACTCCGCAATCCTTTCCTCAACCTCTCTAGAACTTTTAGGAGGTCTATAAAAGACTCCCAACAGGGTGACCTCTCCTCTCCTATTTCTAATCTCCGCCCATACTACCTCAACAGATAAGTCCTCATCAAACCTCCTCTCTGACACTGTGATACAATCTCTGACCAATAATGCTACCCCTCCCCCTCTTCTACCTCCTTCCCTACTTCGTGAATACTGACATTTAAAATGTCAGTATTCACGGGGGAGGTGCCGGATGATTGGAGGGTGGCTCATGTTGTTCCATTGTTTAAAAAAGGTTCCAAAAGAAATCCGGGAAATTATCGGCCAGTAAGTTTGACGTCGGTGGTGGGCAAGTTATTGGAAGGTGTGATAAGGGATAGGATCTACAAATATTTGGATAGACAGGGACTTATTAGGGAGAGTCAACATGGCTTTGTGCGTGGTAGGTCATGTTTGACCAATCTATTAGAGTTTTTCGAGGAGGTTACCAGGAAAGTGGATGAAGGGAAGGCGGTGGATGTTGTCTACCTGGATTTCAGCAAGGCCTTTGACAAGGTCCCTCATGGGAGGTTAGTTAGGAAGGTTCAGTCGCTAGGTATACATGGGGAGGTAGTAAATTGGATAAGACACTGGCTCAATGGAAGAAGCCAGAGAGTGGTTGTGGAGGATTGCTTCTCTGAGTGGAGGCCTGTGACTAGTGGTGTGCCGCAGGGATCGGTGTTGGGTCCATTGTTGTTTGTCATCTATATCAATGATCTGGATGATAATGTGGTCAATTGGATCAGCAAGTTTGCTGATGATACAAAGATTGGAGGTGTAGTGGACAGTGAGGAAGGTTTTCAAAGCTTGCAGAGGGATTTGGACCAACTAGAAAAATGGGCTGAAAAATAGCAAGTGGAATTTAACGCAGACAAGTGTGAGATATTGCACTTTGGAAGGACAAACCAAAGAAGAACGTACTCGGTAAATGGTAGGACTCTGAAGAGTGCAGTTGAACAGAGGGATCTGGGAATACAGGTACAGAATTCCCTAAAAGTGACGTCACAGGTGGATAGGGTTGTAAAGAGTGCCTTTGGTACATTGGCCTTTATAAATCGGAGTATCGAGTATAAAAGTTGGAGTGTTATGGTAAGGTTATATAAGGCATTGGTGAGGCCGAATTTGGAGTATTGTGTACAGTTTTAGTCACCTAGTTACAGGAAGGATGTAAATAAGATTGAAAGAGTGCAGAGAAGGTTCACAAGGATGTTGCCGGGACTTGAGAAGCTGAGTTACAGAGAGAGATTGAATAGGTTGGGACTTTATTCCCTGGAGCGTAGAAGATTGAGGGGAGATTTGATAGAGGTGTATAAGATTTTGATGGGTATAGATAGAGTGAATGCAAGCAGGCTTTTTCCGCTGAGGCTAGGGGAGAAAAAAACCAGAGGGCATGGGTTAAGGGTGAAAGGAGAAAAGTTTAAAGGGAATATTAGGGGGGGCTTCTTCACGCAGAGAGTGGTGGGAGTGTGGAATGAGCTGCCGGATAAAGTGGTAAATGCGGGGTCTTTTAACATTTAAGAAAAACTTGGACGGGTTCATGGATGGAGAGGGGTGTGGAGGGATATGGTCCAAGTGCAGGTCAGTGGGACTAGGCATAAAATGGTTCGGCACAGACAAGAAGGGCCAAAAGGCCTGTTTCTGAGCTGTAATTTTCTATAGTTCTATGGTTCTAAAGATTGCAGAGGAATAATGTGCCACAGTCACCGAGAATATTATTCAGGACTTTAGTGTGAACCATTTTGGCTCTGCAGAAAGGGTGAAGGGTGAACACTGAACTGGAGAAATCTGAACAGAATATTTTAGGAAAGATGGGCACAGAGCTGAGAGGCAACATATTGAAGAACTTTTGGTGCGAGTGGTGGTGGCACTCTTGCCTCTGTCAGAAGGTCCTTTTCTCCAGTCAAGAGATTTGAATGCATAATTAAGGCTGACACCAGTATCTGATGGAGGGACTGTCGTGAAACATTAAAGCGTAGGTTCTGATTGCCCTTGAGTGGTTGATATTGAGGAGGATAACTGTAAACAGCAGGAAGATGTCAATGGATTGTCCAATGGGCAAAAATGTGGCAAATGGAATTCAACCTGGAGAAATGTGAGGTGATGCATTTGGAGAGGTGAAACAAGACAAAAGCAATACACAATAGGAGAATACTGAGCAGTGTAGAGGAAGTGACAGGCCTTAGGGTGAATGTTCACAGTTCCCTGAAGGCAGCAGAGCAGGGTGATAAGGTGGCTAAGAAGGCACATGGAATCTTTTCCTTTATTTGCTGCAGTCTAGAATCTAAGAGTGGGGGATTATGCTGGAACTGAGTAATCATTAATTAGGCCACAACTTGAGTACTGTGGGCAGTTCTGATCACCTCATTGCTGATAGGTTATAACTGCACTAAAAAGAGGCCACGAAGGAGATTTACACGGATGTTACCAGGACTGGAAAAATGAAGCTGAGGAAAGATTAGATAGGTTGGGGTTGTTCTCATTGAAATAGAGGAGGCTGAGGAGATATTTTCTTGGGATGTACAAACTTGAGGGACCTGGATGGAGTGGAGGGTAAGGGCCTATTTATTTTGGCAGAGAGATCAGTGACTAGACTCAAGGGCATCATTAAATTTAAAGTGATTGGTACAAAGATAGGAAGGGAGAGGAGGAAAACCTTTTTTAATCCAGAGGGTGGTAAGGATCTGAAACTCCCCGCCTGAAAGGGTAGTGGAGGCAAAAACCTCAATTCATTTAAAAGGTGCCTGGGTTAGGCACCTTGAGTGTGTAATCTATAAGGCTACAGACCAAATGCTGGAAAGTGGAATTGGGCTAGGTGGGGCAGACACGATAGGTCAAATGGCCTCTTTCTGTGCCATAAACTTCCTATGATTCTATGTCCTGAGGTTAGGAAAGACACTGTATAAATGCACTATATAAATCTGTCATTTTCATAATTAGGAAATGGAGTGGTAATTGGAGAGGATAGAAAGTTGTTTTTTTGGAGAAGGGAAATTTTGAAGGGAAGGGGTGACTGGGTAATAACCTGGAAAGAAGGAAGAGTATTAGCTGGTACGGGAGTCAAGAAGGTGAGTTGAATAAGTAGGAGTGCAGGAGATGCAGGACAATATGAACTCTGACACCAGGTACACTCTAGGTTATTGCTCCAATGGTATGATTTGATTTTCTAATTGATTTATTTTTGTCACATGTATTAGTATACAGTGAAAAGTATTGTTTCTTCCGCGCTATATGGACAAAGCATACTGTACATAGAGAAGGAAAGGAGAGAGTGCAGAATGTAGTGTTACAGTCACAGCGAGGGTGCAGAGAAAGATCCACTTGATACGAGGTAGGTCCATTCAAAAGTCTGATGGCAGCAGGGAAGAAGCTGTTCGAGTCATTTGGTACATGACCTCAGACTTTAGTATCTTTTTCCGGACAAGAAGGTGGAAGAGAGTATGTGTGGGTGCGTGAGGTCTTTGATTATGCTGGCTGCTTTCCGAGGCAGTGGGAAGTGTAGACGGTGTCAATGGATGTGAGGCTGGTTTGCGTGATGGACTGGGCTTCGTTCACGATCCTTTGTAGTTTTTTGCAGTCTTGGACAGAGCAGGACCCATACCAAACTGTGATACAACCAGAAAGAATGCTTTCTATGGTGCACCTGTAAAAGTTGGTGAGAGTCGTAGTGGACATGCCAAATTTCCTCGTATTTTTAGTATGAACCTGAAGAGTAAAATATTGGCATGGACCTATAAGGAGAGCTAAAACAAAGTCCATTTGTGTTCTGAAACCAATATCCACACATGCAAATTTCCACCAAGATCACCAAATAGACATTGAAATTAGGAATACTTTGTTTCCTTACTGGCCTGGAGCTAGTGAGGACAGTTAAAACACTCGATTGCCACACAGTTGAGAATTGTTCACTTTTAGCATGCCAGTAATATGTGGTGTTTTTAAACATTAGAGTAATGTGCGGGTATCAATGTTGCCCTTCAAAAAATGGGAGGAAGTTGTAGAATGAATTTTTATTTTAAATTGTATCACCTAGATTGTGGTCATTAATAAAATGTTTGTAAACCTCTCAAAATCTATATTAGTATGGAAATTTCACCAAAATCCCATGTTTCAGATTCATTCTAATTTACTAGCTGTTGGTGAGTGGAAAGAATAAAGGGGATTGGGTTTTGCTAACAAAGATGATTCTTCCAGAATTAACCTCACTAGCACAAGAGGTGTTGGTCGGTTAAAGGAACCATGGTGCACGAAAGCTGTGCGGGACCTAGTCAAGAAGAAAAGGAAAGCGTACAAAAGGCTCAGAGAGCTTGGCGAAGATAGGGATTTAGAAGAGTATACTATACGGCTTGTAGGAAGGGACTAAAGAAGGAAATTAGGAGAGCCAGAAGGGGTCACGAGAAGGCCCTGGGAGGTAGGATTAAGGAGAACCCTAAGGCGTTCTATAAATATGTGAAGAGTAAAAGGATGAGACGTGACGGAATAGGGCCTATAAAAGGTGAAGGCGGGAAAGTCTGTACGGAACCAGTAGAAATGGCAGAGGTGCTCAATGAGTATTTTGCCTCGATTTTCACAGAGGAGAAGGACCTGGGTGGGTGTACTGCGGGCGTGCGGTGGACTGAAAGGATTGAGTATGTGGACTTTAAGAAAGAGGTTGTGCTGGAATCTTTGAATGGCATCAAGATAGATAAGTCGCCGGGTCCGGATGGGATGTACCCCAGGTTACTGTGGGAGGCGAGGGAAGAGATTGCAGAGCCTCTGGCAATGATCTTTGCGTCGTCGATGGAGACGGGAGAGGTGCCGGAGGATTGGGGATGTGGTTCCTATTTTCAAGAAGGGGAATAGGGATAGCCCAGGTAATTACCGACCGGTGAGTCTAACCTCAGTGGTTGGTAAACTGATGGAGAAGATCCTGAGGGACAAGATATATGAGCATTTAGAGAGGTTTGGTATGCTCAAGAATACTCAGCATGGCTTTGTCAAGGGCAGATTGTGCCTTACGAGCCTGGTGGAGTTCTTCGAAAATGTGACTAAACACATTGACGAAGGGAAGGCGGTAGATGTGGTTTATATGGATTTTAGCAAGGCGTTCGATAAGGTCCCCCATGCAAGGCTTCTAGTAAAAGTGAGAGGGCATGGGATCCAAGGGGCTGCTGCCCGGTGGATCCAGAACTGGCTTGCCCAAAGGAGGCAGAGAGTGGGTATAGATGGGTCTTTTTCTAAACGGAGGTCGGTCACCAGTGGTGTGCCCTAGGGATCTGTTCTGGGACCCTTGCTGTTTGTCATTTTCATAAATGACCTGGATGAGGAAGCGGAGGGATGGGTTGGTAAGTTTGCTGACGACACGAAGGTTGGTGGGGTTGTGGATAGTCTGGAGGGATGTCAGAAGTTACAGAGGGACATAGGTAGGATGCAAGACTGGGTAGAGAAGTGGCAGGTGGACTTCAACCCAGATAAATGCGTCGTGGTCCATTTTGGTAGGTCAAATGGGATGAAGGAGTACAATATAAAGGGAAAGACTCTTAGTACTGTAGAGGATCAGAAGGACCTTGGGGTCCGGGTCCATAGGACTCTGAAATCTGCCCCGCAGGTGGAGGAGGTGGTTAAGAAGGCGTATGGTGTGCTGGCCTTTATCAATCAAGGGTTTTTCCGGTTGGAGGAAGGTAACTAGTGGCGTGCCGCAGGGATCGGTACTCGGGCCGCAACTATTTACCATTTATATAGATGATCTGGAGGAGGGGACGGAGTGTAGGGTAACAAAGTTTGCAGACGACACAAAGATACGTGGAAAAGTGAATCGTGTGGAGGACGGAGAAGATCTGCAGAGAGATTTGGACAGGCTGAGTGAGTGGGCGAGGATATGGCAAATGGAGTATAACGTTGAGAAATGCGAGGTTATACACGTTGGAGGAAATAATAACAAATGGGATTACTATCTCAATGGAAACAAATTAAAACATGCTACCGTGCAAAGGGACCTGGGGGTCCTTGTGCATGAGATGCAAAAGCCCAGTCTGCAGGTACAACAGGTGATCAAGAAGGCAAATGGGATGTTGGCCTATATTGCGAGGGGGATAGAATATAAAAGCAGGGATGTCTTGATGCACCTGTACAGGGCATTGGTGAGGCCGCAGCTGGAATACTGTGTGCAGTATTGGTCCCCTTATATGAGGAAGGATATATTGGCATTGGAGGGAGTGCAGAGAAGGTTCACCAGGTTGATACCGGAGATGAGGGGTTTGGATTATGAGGAGAGGCTGAGGAGATTGGGTTTGTACTCGTTGGAGTTTAGAAGGATGAGGGGGGATCTTATGGAGACTTATAAGATAATGCGGGGGCTGGATAGGGTGGAGGCGGAGAGATTCTTTCCACTTAGTAAGGAAGTTAAAACTAGAGGACACAGCCTCAAAATAAAGGGGGGTCGGTTTAAGACAGAGTTGAGGAGGAACTTCTTCTCCCAGAGGGTGGTGAATCTCTGGAATTCTCTGCCCACTGAGGTGGTGGAGGCTACCTCGCTGAATATGTTTAAAGCGCGGATGGATGGATTCCTGATCGGTAAGGGAATTAAGGGTTATGGGGATCAGGCGGGTAAGTGGTACTGATCCACGTCAGATCAGCCATGATCTTATTGAATGGCGGGGCAGGCTCGAGGGGCTAGATGGCCTACTCCTGCTCCTATTTCTTATGTTCTTATGTTCTTATGATTGAGTTTAGGAGTCATGGGATAATGATGCAGCTATATAAGACCCTCGTCAGACCCCACTTGGAGTACTGTGCTCAGTTCTGGTCACCTCACTATAGGAAGGATGTGGAAAAGATTGAAAGGGTGCAGAAGAGATTTACAAGGATGTTGCCTGGAATGAGTGGCATGCCTTATGAGGATAGGCTGAGGGAGCTTGGTCTTTTCTTCTTGGAGAGACGAAGGATGAGAGGAGACCTAATAGAGGTATATAAGATGTTGAGAGGCATAGATCGGGTGGACTCTCAGAGGCTTTTTCCCAGGGTGGAAATGTCTGCTATGAGAGGACACAGGTTTAAGGTGCTGGGGTGTAGGTACAGGGGAAATGTTCGGGGGAAGTTTTTCACACAGAGGGTGGTGGGCGAGTGGAATCGGCTGCCGTCAGTGGTGGTGGAGGCGAACTCAATAGGGTCTTTTAAGAGACTCCTGAATGAGTACATGGAGCTTAATAGGATAGAGGGTTATAGGTAGGTCTAGAAGGTAGGGATGTGTTCGGCACAACTTGTGGGCCGAAGGGCCTGTTTGTGCTGTAGTTTTTCTATGTTATTTTCCAGCAATCTTAATTGATATATCGTCAGGCTGTGTTTTTTTTACCCAAGTTCTGTATATTTATATTTTCTTCATGGAATTAACATAAGACAACTTTAGCTCCAATTTTTGTCAGCATTAATGTTAATATTCAAATAGAATATTTGAAAGACGGTTAAAGTACATATTTTAATGTTTGTTTTTCCTCCTTTCAGGCTATACTTAAACCTGGTGCTTGGAAATGTGAATGTAACGCTTCTCAGCAAGCAGGCTAAGTAATACCAATTAATTTCTTGGTCTGTCTTTAATAACTATCTTCCAGCCGCTTTCCAATGCTTTTGATTGCTTACTTTGCTTCTCCGATAGTTTTGCAAAGAGAGAGTTTTTAATATTTTGTTTTCTTCCCTTTTATGAAGGTTTTAACTTCTCCCAGGGTATAATTCCATGGTGCCAGCAGCCCCCTGGCATTAGTCCAAGAAGTCATTCTTAATGTGTGAATTGAGACGATGTCAGCAGAATATTTAACTTCCGAGGGCATCACAAGTGAACCCAGTCCTGTTCTTACCTGATGAGCGTACCTGCACTTTCTAACTATATAGTGATCATGAGTAAGAACTCTTGACCTATTTCCCCATGACCTCACAGGGCTTCTCATGTAAATTTATAGTGTTCCAATCAGATTACACTGCACAGACCAGGAATCAAACTTGATATGTTTGGAATTCCTTTAATTTGTACCAAATCAGTGTTTAGTGAATTTACCACCACAGTTATCAGCCACAATAAACACTCTTTAATTTTCACCTCACTAGTCAATTTATGATACTGGGATTTTCTTTTAAAATTAAAAGCCCACTTATGTTTGCGTCCCTTTCCATTTGTCATTCCTCTTGTTCCAAGCACCAATTCTAGTTCAGAGACAGGAAGTACAAATTGCTTCCTGTTGTTCATCACTTAGTTTAGTAAAATTCTGTAAGAAATCCAGTGAACATAAATTAAAACTATTGCAAATCCTCTTGCCATTTGTTTCTGCCAAAAGGTGCAATGTGACATCCTTAAAGGTAACCCAAGCTTACTGCTGAACTGAATTCAGCGCACAATTTCCTGGACACCGCATTGTAATATCTCCAACATTTCATTGAGTCGGCTTTGAAGTTTTCTCAACAGTGAAGCCTGTGCGTTCCACTAAGCTGATGGTAGAGAAACCATAGCCATACAAAGTAGCAATTGAGCAACTGGAATAAAATCTTCTATTCTGAAACTGAGGAACAAAGAATTTGCTTCAAATTTTACCTACATTCCTGGTTTACTTGTGGACATACCAGCCACATTCTCCACATACCTCATAAGCCAATCATCTGGAGCAGGCAATAAAGTCATGGGCGAAAACAAAATTATATCACAGCACCATTGCCACTCATTTAAAAATTTTTTTTATTCCCATTCAATCAAATCAAGTCCAATTCAGAGTCTCAACAAGTTGAGACATTCCCAATCCAAGCTGACAAGACAGGGCTCTCATCTCCTGTTTTGGGCTTGATCTACATGATCCAAGCTGATTGGAGTCGGCATTGCACCTCCTCCAAGGCTTGACTTCATTTGCATCTTAGCCAAAAGGCCGAGATGCCACTCATTGCATCAGGGTCCAATATTGTTCCCAGTACATGCCACTCCATACAGTTCATTTCGTATTGCCCCAGTTTTTCCTGTGAAAACAGTGGTGAAACTAATGGTGCTCATGTTACTCATGTACAATTGCTATAGGAACATCAGCCAAAGTGCAGATGTGCAGTTAAATGTGAATGTCCACATTTACTGTCCAAGTTACACTGTTCTTTTATTAGATTCATGAAAACAACATCTTACTGTTTGGCCCACCATTTGAATGGCAGAAGTTACAATATTTACATGGTGGATACAAAGCAAACTTGCCGTAAAGTTAAGCTTTGACTATTCCAGTTTAAGTACTCTTCTAATGAAGTGATGTTAATTGCTATCAAATAGGCTTTTGGCACTGAAAATGAAATATTGCAAGTGTGCAAGTAATTTAAATTGTTGATCATTTTAAACTATTTTTTTACATTTTGTCTCTATGCCTGATTTGATATTGAATTTACTCACTATAATTTACACTTCTTTTTCAGTCCTTTTGCTGTTAAATTCGCAATCCTTCAATCTGATTGGGTTAGGAGATATGTAATGCTTGCCCTGTTCACTCGGATCCCAGGTGTCCTGTTGCTCTCACTGTGACGTTATGAGCTCACTCATTCAGCAACTTGTCACACAAAAATGTATAAACCTAAATATACAAAGGCATGTTTTAACTCGCAAGAGGCACCAATGCAAAAACAAAGTATTGTAGTGGCAAAAATCTGAAATAAAAACGGAAAATACTAGAAATATTTAGCAGGTCTGGCAGCATCTTTGGAGAGAATGTTTTGTGTTGATGCTTCTGATGATGACTTTTGATATAAGGTCATTGACCTGAAGTGTTATCTCTCGTTCTGGCGGCATCTGTGGAGAGGGAAACAATGTTATCTGCAAGCCTCGTGGCCATGCAGCAACCCAAAAGTCTCTGCACAGGCTGTGCACAAGTCAGCCTCTTAAATTACCACACATGCAAGGCCACACTGCGCACTTAAATAAATCACCTCCAAAAGAAATTAGTGAACCTTTGGCCAGATCTAGTGAGTATTTCCAGCATTTTCTACTTTTTAGAACAGCAGCCACTATTTAGATGCCCCATTACAATAAAACTTGGCCCATTGTTGTTCGTGTATATTGAAAATGATCAATTTATTATATCTATGTAATTACAATTCTGATCATTCAAAACTATATATACCTGTTTGGAGTTTACCATTTTTAAAAATGGCTATTTTCTGGATGGAGAATGGGGATGGGAAAAATATCAGCCATGATTGAATGGCAGAGCAGACCTGATGGGCCGAGTGGCCTAATTCTGCTCCCATGTCTTATGGGAACCACCTCTACCTGTGCTGGATAACTTAAACTTCTCTTAAATTTTCTCGATATAAGCTAACACCATAATTCTTTAGTTTGCTCTAAATTCCGTTGCTGAAAGATTGGTTGACAGCTTGCTTCAAGATAGCTCCTGTTGCCCACTCACTCAGAGGTACAGTATACTGCTGAGGCCCATGTGTCCTCTTTTCTGCAGGAGGATGGTCCAACTTTACTTGCTACAACTTGCATTGGGAAGTGAGGGGGGGTGGGTGGGTCAGATGAACACACTAATCATTCTCCGTTGGCACTGAGTGTTAATGCTATAACTTATCATCCTTTTTTTGTCATCACACTTTGTATTTATCCATACAGTTTATCCTGTGAATAAAATGTATGTTATGCATTTTGAAAATATACTGAATAAAGGCTTGGACAGTCAAGGAGGAGGGATCCCACAGCAGGATACAGTTAAACCAAAGCCAGAATTTATTATTACACAAAGATTTAAATGAATGAGAACTTATGAAAATGTGCAATCGGATACTCCTAAATCATAAATCAATAAAAGCTGCAGAAATCATACAATTATTCCTGTGTCCCAAAGATCTGAAATACACTGCTGATTGAAATTAATTGATTTCATGTATGCCCTTTTTTTCCCACTAGGTAGCTGCTTTTGAATTTAATGAAATATCTATCTGAAACCATTAACATCTGAGAAACACTAATTGAGTTTGCCCTGTCATGTGAATGTTTGCCCTGTCTGAAAGCTAGGATTTGAAGAACGATTCTAAAACTGAAAGGAGAAGGTGTGAAATTTTTGCTTTGTTTCATTCCATTTGTGAAAAGACCTAACCATTGTCCTGACAATGTTTTCACAGGTTTGCCTACAAAGATGAATATGAAAAATTCAAACTTTATCTGACCATCATCTTGTTACTTGGTGCGATATCTTGCATGTTTCTGCTGAATAGGTAAAGGTTTTGTTTTGTCCATCCTTCAATTGGAAGGACAGTTGCAATATTACATTTAAATTAAAACTGAATTATTTAAATACTATCGTTCATGTCCATCTGAAAATAGGGCTTGAAACAGTTCGGTCATGTTGGACATTGTTTATATAAACATAACGCTTTGCTATTATACATCCTGAAACAGTTGATGCCCATGTACCCTCTTTTCTGATGGTCCTGTTTTACTTGCTGCAATTTACATTGGGAAGTGAGATGAGTGGGAGAGTGAACACCTTAAGCATTCTCTGATGGCACCAATCTTTCAGCAACAGAATGCAACTTGGAAGAACCAAAGATTGATAGTGCTGGAAAGTTTTTAATTTGGACCCAGTGTCTGCTTTCTGCATTGACCAAATGCACACTTTATTTCCCTTTCCTATCTTAAATCTTAAATTGCACAATTGAATTTTATTTACATTCTTCGTAGTATTCTGGCCATTTTCAGTGGGACCACATGGTTTAGTAACAAATGGCACAGTGATCTGATGTCCATGAGGAACCGTATTATGACTGCTCTGACTTATTCTACTTGTAACCCCTGAAACTGCAAACAGAAAAGAATTACATTGCAACAGCCTGGGATAGGTCTTGGTTAAAGCTCCTGCATTGAAGTGATGTGATTTCAACTCAGTCTACAGCAGTACAGCATTGATTTTACATTAATTTATTTCTGTGACAATTTTGTTGTATACTTTTTGCTTTTATGTATATAATTGAATCTGTTAGAGGACAATTATTCTGTTCTATTTTCTTTATAAATGCTTTTCCTAGTTATATAATGACTTGATAAAAACAGGGGGCAATGTTTTGTGCAGGAGAGTCCTCTGGGCAGTCTCCAGCATAACTAATTTTTGTTCTGAGTCCAAATTTCACAATGCATAAATTTTGATAATTCAATAATGCAACTGTAATTTTAAACTTTCCAGGGTTCATAATAAATTTTGATAGGGGTAGAAAATTATCAGTGAAAGATCAGCAGCATGTCATATGCATTGCACAATTTTTCCTTTATTTAAGTCAATAGGAAGGAACATTTGGCATGTCGTTTAATGGGCAGTCAGTTTGCAACTACCATTTTACCACCTGCGCTTGGACTGAAAATTATGCCCTCTGCATTTAAATGCTTTTTAATGTGGCATGATTTATCTGGATGGCTCAGTGTAAACTTTACAGATGTTTCTGTGCTGTGCTAGCTAATGTGCTCCAGGTTGCCAGTGGGCAGACTGAAATTGGTCTGTGTTCTGGCTATAGAAAGAGCAAATTGATCAGGCTGCTATTCAGACGCTATGCAGGAAATGCATGCATGGATGTGAATGTTAATGGGATTCAGGCTTGACTGTGCTGCGCACCAAAACATTCACAAATGGGCATGCATGCACCTAATTGTCCAGTTAATTTGTAAAGAATTGTAACTTCAAGGAACCAGAGGGCACTATTGTCCTTAGAACTGCACCTCAGGAAAGAATAGCTTGGCAAATAATTGCTATCCAACAATCCCATCATCTCCCCAAGCCAACTGTGCAACGAAGCATCTTTTACCATGCAGCGCCAGACACTAGCTGATACACAGGCTGAGCTTGTGGTGATTACTAGTTTAGGTTTCGCTCCTTCCTAATGAATAAGGATGAACCAGGCCTGTAATGCCACATCCCTGTGGAGATGCACAGGAAAAGAATTTCTTCAAAAATGGAGAACGCATTTGGACATGAGGAGTAGATAAATTCTATTTTGTGGTATAATAGAATGATACAGCACAGAAAGAAGCCACCGCCTATCATTCCTTTTCTGACCCCGCGAAAGATCTGTGCAATTAGTCTAGTCAAAATTCCTGAATTTTCGCTGTTGCCCTTTAGATTTTTCCCTGAGTTTATCTTTCTCTCCTTTTCAAACAAGTCTGCAACATCTGCAACACGCATGTCTGAGCAAGATTGTGGCCAGAGCCTGTGTAATTTTCACCCATCCCTCAGCAGCTTGTGGTTTGAATGGGCTGCAACCCGTGACTTTTCTGCTTCGAACGCTGCAATTTCTTTGGTGTATCCACTTTTTTCCTATCCAATTTCTCTGCTCCTTTCTCCTTTGCTGTAACATTGACAGCATCCACTTCTTCAGAAAAAAACACACACAAAGCGCTCATTTAGTAACTCAGCCATACCCTCAACCTCCACAAGAAGTTCTCCTTATTGATGCTATGTTGGCCCTACCCTTCTATTTGTAAACACATAGATTTGTAAAGGCTTTTGATTCACTTTTATGCTCCCCGCTGATCAATTTCCATACAGCCTTTGTCTCTTTTTATTTATTTTTGGTTATTTCCTGCGCTCAGCATGGTTTTTCACTGTGTAATGAACTTAACATCGTGAACCATTTTTTTCATTCCATCCTTTCTTGCATTAAATAGCATTTAGTGTCTGCGTGCTATGGTAAATTGTGACTTTTTAGTAATACTCCATCTACTGTAAAGTCTGAGTATTAGCATGACATTTTCTGGTGTTTTGCAGTGTAATTGAATTTGATATGCAGGACTGAAACAAGATCATCTCAGGACATTGAACAAAGCAGCTATGTTGTTTTTCTTTTGCTTTAAGGAATATTTGAGTTGGAGAACAAACTATAAATAGCGAGGAGAAGTAAAATTAATTGTAAAGGTACAATAATGTAATAATGTAACTAAAATAGAATGAACAAAATGTTCAAATTTCCAGAAAAATTATATCTAGAATAATATTGAAAAGAACCATTTTAGGAAATAGGACAAATGGCACATGCACGATGCACATGGCAAGCAAAGGATGAGTTAGACCAACAAATGCCTCAACACAATTAAACGTCAAGCCCAAGCCTTGTCACACTGCAAGAGATCTGTGAAGAAAAATGTTTGTGGACACTTTTCAAAGATAATAGAGTAATTCATCAGACAGATTTATTGATCCAATTGCAAGACATGTCATTTAACTGTCCAACTTGAGTGTAACTCATTGGGTTGGGAAAACATTTAAATAAATAATTCTTGCAATATGATCACTTTTAAAATGTTTTGCTCTTGCTGATTACCTGTTTCAAGCTATTGTTAATATTTAACTGAATTTTATTTGTGCAGTTTACAATCTAGCAACTAAGCATAGTCATTTTTTCCCTTTGGTGATTTATAAATATGAAGTTAAGCTAATCAGATGAAAGTATGGCACAATTTGTGTTGCATGTAGGTTGTACTATTTTTACATCACAAGCAAATATGCCATGCACCCCGCAGTAGTCACATAAAGCACTGTGGGATGTTTTATTACAATAAAGACGCTTATATAAATATAAGTTGTTATCTAATATTCCCTCTGTTGCACAGCAACCCAAAAGTCCCTACATGCACAAATCACCACAGATGTGTAGCTACCCAAAAATTTAAAAGGACCACACACTTTAAGGAAACTGCTTATGCACTTAAAAAAAAAATTAGGGATCCCATTGTGCACAAAGATAATCCATTTGTGTACCATGTACTCTGATGGAAATAGGGTCAGCTTGCTAGATGGAAGGCAGAAATGGATGTCTACAACCACCTGTGCTGGTAAAACCCATAAAATTATTCATTTTCTTTAAATAAAAATGTACCTTTAGTTGAACAAACTTCATCATTGGTAAGGAACGCAACTGTTGTGAACTTGATCTTGGTTTAGTTACTATTTTTAATTTTTTTTTACCTTTATTACCAGGGTAATTGATGAAATCTTTAATTTCCTGTTGGTCTGGTATTACTGCACGTTAACAATAAGGGAGAGCATTCTTATCAGCAATGGATCCAGGTAATAGCTGTTTTGGTACTTTTTTCTTACCACCTTGAATTATTGCTAGTAGCTTTACATTATATCAGACTGAATTTGTTTTAATAATGCTATAGTACAAGCATGACAGCTAAAAGTTAACTTTCCTTTCTTATTTTAAATTTATAATGTTGGAGAAGCATTATTTAAGGTGACTGTTTAAAAATATGTACTTGCAACCACTTTTTGTGGTACTATAGTTCCTTCCCTACCCATACTGGAAAACTAGCTCAACATAATTAACTAAAGTAAAGGGATCGTTGCAGCATCTAGCTTTCAGAATCAATGTGAATAGAGCTTTCAAAGACTAATCCAACCATGTCATTTTACTGATATGACTCACCGTTCCAGTTCTGTATAAAGGTGCTGAGGTATCCTCCATCCGCACTGCCCCCCCCAACCCACACCTCCCCTTTTCTGGTACCAGCCCCTGATAGGCTGGTGTTACACAGTAAGAAGTCTCACAACACCAGGTTAAAGTCCAACAGGTTTATTTGGTAGCAAATACCATAAGCTTTCGGAGGGTTGCTCCTTCGTCAGATGGAGTGGAAATGTACTCTCAAACAGGGCACAGAGACACAAAATCAAGTTACAGAATACTGATTAGAATGCAAATCCCTACAGCCAGCCAGGTCTTAAAGATACAGACAATGTGAGTGGAGGGAGCATTAAGCACAGGTTAAAGAGATGTGTATTGTCTCCAGTCAGGACAGCCTGCAAGTCCAGGAGGCAAGCTGTGGGGGTTACTGATAATGTGACATAAATCCAACATCCCGGTTTAGGCCATCCTCATGTGTGCGGAACTTGGCTATCAGTTTCTGCTCAGCGACTCTGTGCTGTCGTGTGTCGTGAAGGCCGCCTTGGAGAACGCTTACCTGAAGATCCAAGGCTGAATGCCCGTGACTGCTGAAGTGCTCCCCCACAGGAAGAGAGCAGTCTTGCCTGGTGATTGTCGAGCGGTGTTCATTCATCCATTGTCGTAGCGTCTGCATGGTTTCCCCAATGTATCATGCCTCGGGACATCCTTTCCTGCAGCGTATCAGGTAGACAACGTTGGCCGAGTTGCAAGACTAGGTACCGTGTACCTGGTAGATGGTGTTCTCACGTGAGATGATGGCATCCGTGTCGATGATCTGGCACGTCTTGCAGAGGTTGCTGTGGCAGGGTTGTGTGGTGTCGTGGTCACTGTTCGCCTGAAGGCTGGATAGTTTGCTGCGGACAATGGTCTGTTTGAGGTTGCGCGGTTGAAGGCAGGAAGTGGGGGTGTGGGGATGGCCTTGGCGAGATGTTCGTCTTCATCAATCACATGTTGAAGGCTCCGGAGGAGATGCCGTAGCTTCTCCGCTCCGGGGAAGTACTGGACGACAAAGGGTACTCTGTCCACCGTGTCCCATGTTTGTCTTCTGAGGAGGTCGGTGCGGTTTTTCGCTGTGGCGCGTCGGAACTGTTGATCGATGAGTCGAGCGCCATATCCTGTTCTTATGAGGGCATCTTTCAGCGTCTGGAGGTGTCTGTTGCGATCCTCCTCATCTGAGCAGATCCTGTGTATTCGGAGGGCATGTCCGTAGGGGATGCCTTCTTTAACGTGTTTAAGGTGGAAGCTGGAGAAATGGAGCATCATGAGGTTATCCGTGGGCTTGCGGTACAGTGAGGTGCTGAGGTGACCGTCCTTAATGGAGATGCGTGTGTCCAAGAATGCAACCGATTCCGGAGAGTAGTCCATGGTGAGTCTGATGGTGGGATGGAACTTGTTGATGTCATCATATAGTTGTTTCAGTGATTGCTCACCATGACTCCAAAGGAAGAAAATATCATCGATGTATCTAGTGTATAGCATCAGTTGAAGGTCCTGTGCAGTGAAGAAGTCTTGTTCGAACCTGTGCATGAAGATGTTGGCATATTGAGGTGCGAATTTGGTCCCCATGGCTGTTCCGTGTGTCTGGATGAAGAACTGGTTGTTGAAGGTGAAGACATTGTGGTCCAGGATGAAGCGGATGAGTTGTAAAATTGCATCTGGAAACTGGCAGTTGACGGCATTGAGTACTGAGGCGGTTGCAGCAATGCCATCATCGTGGGGGATGCTGGTGTAGAGTGCCGAGACGTCCATTGTGACGAGGAGTGCTCCTGGTTCAACTGCTCCATGTGCGCTGAGTTTCTGCAGGAAGTCCGTAGTGTCGCGACAAAAGCTGGGGGTTCTTTGTACATTGGGTTTTAAGATGCCCTCGGCACAGCCAGAGAGGTTCTCGCACAGGGTTCCATTGCCTGAAACGATGGGACGGCTGGGTGTGGTTGCCTTGTGTATCTTTGGGAGGCAGTAGAGATCTCCAACGCCGGCATCTCGACATCATGCTGGTGTTAACCAGGATGACCTTGTATCCCAGAGCAGGTAAGCATCACACCCAAAACAAAATCCACACTGTGACACCATTGATGAAACAATCCATATTCAATATTGAGATGTGGATTTAAGGAGCTGAGACGTTTGTTAGGAAGTTTCACAGGTGCTTATCTTTCATTACACATGGATCTTATTGTTTACATTGCTGTGTCTGCATTGTTTTGCTGGTCATGTAAACACAGTAAGGAGTCTAACAACAGGTTAAAGTCCAACAGGTTTATTTGGTAGCAAACGCCACTAGCTTTCGGAGCGCTGCTCCTTCGTCAGATGGAGTGGCAGATTTCCACTGCATCTGACGAAGGAGCAGTGCTCCGAAAGCTAGTGGCGTTTGCTACCAAATAAACCTGTTGGACTTTAACCTGGTGTTGTTAGACTCCTTGCCTTGTTTTGCTGGAACAGTGCAAGGTTCTTTTTGTCCCTGCAAACACAACAAACTTGTACAGTTATCTGAACAATTGTTCATGATCTTAGCTCTCATCCTTGCCTGGAAAGGGTATATGTGACACTTGGCCATAATTCAGCATAATAGCTGCAGAAACCTTAGAAAAATAGTCTGGACAGCATCTAAGCAATTTTCTTGGTTTCCGTGATTCTGCTGAAACAAGTAAGACAACCTCAGGAAGTTTGTCCCTTTAGATGACAGCCTACAGATAATAAATTATCTTGCTTTTTTTTTTGGCCCTTTTCTCAACTTGTATTGAAGGAACAGATACTCTGTGTGGGAGAAGGACATACTGCTCCGTTTAAAAACAAATCAAACAATAGGATCTCAATATTTAGCATTCTCCCCACAGCAACGGAAGCAGTCTGACAACAATCCAAGCCAAGTGCAAATCAGTTTTGCATTCATCTGGCTAGCACCTCCAATTTCTAAATTGGCATTCAGTCTTAAATCATTATGTACTCTATGGTATTTCTCTGACCTATAATGTCACACATTCTCTGCATGACATGCATTCTTGATCAGGATCACCATACAAGCTGGCAGCATACTTTCTGACTCCCATTTCGCCCGTCTGTCAAATTGCTCCATTGGTCAACCAAGGCCTCCCTGACAGCAACATAATTCTTATTTTAGCATCTGCCAATTAACAAAAAGAGACGTTTCTGCCTCTTTGAATTTCTGAAGTGTTAATAGCACCTCCAGAACAGAAGCCTTCTTTAACCGCTATGACATAAAGCCAGTCTCCTAATGTTCATGCATATGAGCTCACCAAACTCACCGCTAGGAAACTCCAATGCCAGAGGATTTCATTCAATATTTAGTGCACCATAATTAAATACGTAACTGTGTCATCTAGTGAAACCGCTACATTTTGATTCATTCAATTTTGGTATGATGACATCAGTAAAGGGGAAAATTCTGATTGGTCAAGGACTAAGATTAGTACACTCATGCATTTATCATATGCACCTACCATTGTGTACATGACAACCGCCAATCTCAGTGTTAAGGTTTTAAAAATCTACATTTTTTTTAGTTTACTTTATTAGTGTCACAAGTAGGCTTACATTAACACTGCAATGAAGTTACTGTGAAAATTCCCTAGTCGCCACACTCTGGCGCCTGTTCGGGTAACACTGAGGGAGAACTTTACATGGCCAATGCACCTAACCAGCACGTCTTTCGGACTGTGGGAGGAAACTGGAGCACCCGGAGGAAACCCACGCAGACACGTGGAGAGAGTTCAGACTCCACACAGACTGGGAATCGAACCTGGCTCCCTGGCACTGTGAGGCAGCAGTGCTAACCACTGTACCACCACCTTTTGAAGTGGATAGTTCCTGAATATGAATGTGGAGGTCATGATGGGATGATTTTTCCCTGATTGATTGCCATAAGACCCAATGTAAAATAATATAAGATGTTTTGTGTTGGCTGTCTCGATGGCTGAGCTGAGAAACCCAGGCCAGTAATAGCTCCAATTTAATAGCTGCTAATCTCCATAATGAAGGCAGGGGAGATTACAGTCCACCTCATTGCTTCTGGTTTAAGGGAGGGAACATTCTCTCACAAGAGGCAGATGAGGAGAAATTTCTTCTGAGGGTTGTTAATCTTTAGAATTCTCTACTCCAGAGAGCAGTGGAGCTGGGTCATTGAATACATTCACGGTGAGGTTAGACAGATTTTTGATCTATAAGAGTTATGAAGGACTGACAGGACAGTGGAGTTGAAGCCACAAATCAGATCCAATCCAATCTTATTAAATGGTGGAGCAGGTTTGAGGGGCCTAAGGTGTACTCTGTTCCCATTCCTAATGTTCTTAAAACTGCCCAAATTGAACATAAATTGACTAAATTAGTAATGTTATTCAAAGAGCCCACAGAATGGCTGGTGTAGAAAGGACTCTGATGACGGTGGAGTTGAACCACATTATCAAAGCAGAGCCATGTTCTAGGATCAGATAAAGGGAGTTTATGCTACACACAATCAATAATATTTCTAATTTTTAAATACTTAGGGAGAGTGTAAAAGCTGGTGTATTCCCTCAGTACTGATAGTTCTAACCTCTGGTAGAGGAGCATTGAGTATTGGGTTTTGGATAGCTGCATGCTGTGGAGTTTTGTCTCCACATTTTGGGTGTTTACTTTTGATATCCCCTCCCATTCGTCAGCTAAATTGAACTTGGTTTCCAATCCAGCTGAAATACTGCTGAATCTAAGCCCATATTTGACTGGCCTCCCTTAACTTGAGGTCAGCAAATAATAGTTCTTCATTATCATGTTGGTCATGCCATCTCTGTTGTTTGGCATATGTAAATAAATAGACACCATTAGAAAACTTTACTCTTTATCCAATGGTTGACAACACTTAACAGGGGAACAGTGTAAAAGGCTGAGCTATTCAAATGTGCACTCAAATAGTCAGAAGGTATCTGCTTTCTGTTCAAGTTCATTTGGGAAAAGTTACTGGAACAATTAACTTATTTTAGTCTATAGTAATTGAAAAGCTATATATTTTGTTGCTGCTTTTTTGGAGAAAGATTAAAAAGTGGACTGCTGTTGATGCGGTGTGACTAACAAAACTACCTATAGGAGGCATCTTTGGTTCCTCTCATTGTCCCCAAACTAGAAGTGGCATATTGCCTCTCAATCATGAAGCTTACGGGTCAAGAGTTAATTATTTTTTATGAGTGTGCTCATGGCTCTGCGGTCCCTTGTAAGGGGCATAGTCCCCACAATGTGTGCATGTGACCATCCTACTCTGGTCACTTCTGTTAATACCGTAATCAGATCTAAGATGCACGTTGAGTGTTGCTATTTTACTGTTTGCTAATGATGAAAGAGATAAAGCATTGTTTCCACCAGGCTTGTGGTTAACATCACTTTTGTCAAAAGTAGCACCAAAGTACGCATGTGTCTTAAGTTGTCACCTGGCTACTTCCTTATTCTGTTGATCCACATGATTGTTCTCCCATCTCCAATTTTGTTTGGAATGCAATTATCATAAATTTGGAAGAGGACTTTCAGTAGTGAGCAGCAGGTGTAATATCACAATGGACGTAGTTTGTTTCTAAGATATTGGTTTCAATTAGTTGATCTTCCCTGTCATCATTTATCAGCAATTTTTTTAACAATATTTACATATAAACGTAAACTGGGATATCTACAAACTGGGTTATATGAAGTAATAATTTTACATTGCATAACTTCCATTGTAATTTTTAATGTTCATGTTTATAATATAAATTTCTCTCTGCAATTACACCCTCCCACCACTGGTGGCAATGTAGTGCCTTGGTTTTGCATCTCCAAACTTGAGAGAAATTCTTTCTCTGACGATGTACATCTCCGTTCAGTGAATTGCTAGATATTTAGCTACTTCACTATACCATGAAAGACTCTAATATTCAACCTAAATAATATCCACACACTTTGGTCTCCCCGCATCTCACGCTGTTTTCAATGAAAGAATACACTTGCTCAAAAACTTTTTGTACAAAACCCAGATCAACTAATCAATATTGTCTGATACAGTAGCTAAATGTGGCTGATTAAACATCCATATGTGTATTCAATTTAATTAATTGTCCACTGTGCGACCCACACCTTAAATGTTGCTATTGGCATGATCATGCCCATGACTAGCAAATACATTTGAAAGTGAATTTTTAGCACCAAAAGTAAAATCGGATGAAACTGACCTGTAGTACTGTCTCATTTTGATACTCCACAGCATAGAGTTATAGAACATAGAAAAAATACAGCACAAACAGGCGCTTCGGCCCACAAGTTGCGCCGGTCATGTCCCGACCTACCTAGGCTTATATATAGGCTTACCTATAACCCTCAATCCTATTAAGTCCCATGTACTCATCCAGAAGTCTCTTAAAAGACCCTATCGAGTTTGCCTCTACCACCACTGACGGCAGCCGATTCCACTCACCCACCACCCTCTGAGTGAAAAACTTACCCCTGACATCTCCTCTGTACCTACTCCCCAGCACCTTAAACCTGTGTCCTCTCGTAGCAGCCATTTCAGCCCTGGGAAAAAGCCTCCGAGAATCCACCCGATCTATGCCTCTCAACATCTTGTACACCTCTATCAGGTCACCTCTCATCCTTCGTCTCTCCAAGGAGAAAAGACCGAGCTCCCTCAGCCTATCCTCATAATGCATGCCAACCAATCCAGGCAACATCCTTGTAAATCTTCTCTGCACCCTTTCAATCATTTCCACATCCCTCCTGTAATGAGGCGACCAGAACTGAGCACAGTACTCCAAGTGGGGTCTGACGAGGGTCTTATAAAGCTGCATCATTATCTCCCAACTCCTAAACTCAATCCCTCGATTGATGAAGGCCAGCACATCATACGCCTTCTTAACCACCTCCTCTACCTGCGAGGCCAATTTAAGAGTCCTATGGACCCGGACCCCAAGGTCCTTCTGGTCCTCTACACTGCTAAGAGTCTTGCCCTTGATATTATACTCCTTCATCCCATTTGACCTGCCAAAATGGACCACTACACATTTATCCGGGTTGAAGTCCATCTGCCACTGCTCCGCCCAGTCTTGCATCCTATCTATGTCACGCTGCAGCTTCTGACATCCCTCCAACCTATCCACAACACCACCAACCTCCGTGTCGTCGGCAAACTTACCAACCCATCCCTCCACTTCCTCATTCAGGTCATTTATGAAAATGACAAACAGCAAGGGTCCCTGAACAGATCCCTGGGGCACTCCACTGGTGACACACCTGCAATGCCTTCTGCAGGCAAGCCAGTTCTGAATCCACAAGGCAACAGCCCCTTCGATCCCATGCCCTCTCACTTTCTCGAGAAGTCTTGCATGGGGGACCTTATAGAACGCCTTGCTGAAGTCCATGTAAACCACATCTACCGCTTTTCCTTCGTCAATGTGTTTAGTCACATTTTCAAAGAACTCCACCAGGCTCATAAGGCACGATTTGCCTTTGACAAAGCCGTGCTGACTACTTTAGAGCATACTAAACATCTCTAAATGTTCATAAATCCTGTCCCTCAGGATCTTCTCCATCAACTTACCAACCACTAAGGTTAGACTCACCGGTCGGTAATTTCCTGGGCGGTTCCTATATTCAAGAAAGGGAATAGGGATAGCCCAGGAAATTACCGACCGGTGAATCCTCCGGAACCTCTCCCGTCTCCATCGACGACGCAAAGATCATCGCCAGAGGCTCTGCAATCTCTTCCCTTGCCCCAACAGTAACCTGGGGTACATCCCATCTGGTCCCGGCGACATATCTATCTTGATGCTATTCAAAATTTCCAACACATCCTCTTTCTTAATGTCCACATACTCGATCTTTTCAGTCCGCCTCAAACCTGTAGTACAACCACCCAGGTCTTTTTCCACCGTGAATACCGAGGTAAAATATTCATTAAGCACCTCTGCTATTTCTTCCAGTTCTGTACAGACTTTCTCACCTTCACCTTTTATAGGTCCTATTCCTTCACATCTCATCCTTTTACTCTTCACATATTTATAGAACGCCTTAGCGTTCTCCTTAATCTTGCCTGCCAAGGCCTTCTCGTGACCCCTTCTGGCTCTCCTAATTTCTTTCTTAAGTCCCTTCCTACACGCCGTATACTCATCTAGATCCCAATCATCACCTAGCTCTCTGAACCTTTTGTACGCTTTTCTTTTCTTTCTCACTAGGTTCAGCGCAGCTTTCGTGCACCACGGTTCCCGTATCCTACCAACACCTCCCTGTCTCATCGGAACGTTGTCATGCAGAACTCCAGACAAACATTCCTTGAAAATCTGCCACCTTACTTCAGTACTTTTCCTTGAGAATGCCTCCTTCCAATTTAGAAACATAGAAAACTACAGCACAAAACAGGCCCTTCGGCCCACAAGTTGTGCCGAACATATCCCTACCTTTTAGGCCTACCTATAACCCTCCATCCTATTAAGTCCCATGTACTCAAAGAACAAAGAACAGTACAGCACAGGAAACAGGCCCTTCGGCCCTCCAAGCCTGTGCCGCTCCTTGGTCCAACTAGACCAACTGTTTGTATCCCTCCATTCCCAGGCTGCTCATGTGACTATCCAGGTAAGTCTTAAACGATGTCAGCATGCCTGCCTCCACCACCCTACTTAGCAGCGCATTCCAGGCCCCCACCACCCTCTGTGTAAAAAACATCCCTCTGATATCTGAGTTATACTTCGCCCCTCTCACCTTGAGCCCGTGACCCCTCGTGATCGTCACCTCCGACCTGGGAAAAAGCTTCCCACTGTTCACCCTATCTATCCCCTTCATAATCTTGTACACCTCTATTAGATCTCCCCTCATTCTCCGTCTTTCCAGGGAGAACAACCCCAGTTTACCCAATCTCACCTCATAGCTAAGACCCTCCATACCAGGCAACATCCTGGTAAACCTTCTCTGCACTCTCTCTAACGCTTCCACGTCCTTCTGGTAGTGCGGCGACCGGAACTGGACGCAGTACTCCAAATGTGGCCTAACCAGCGTTCTATACAGCTGCATCATCAGACTCCAGCTTTTATACTCTATACCCCGTCCTATAAAGGCAAGCATACCATATGCCTTCTTCACCACCTTCTCCACCTGTGTTGCCACCTTCAAGGATTTGTGGACTTGCACACCTAGGTCCCTCTGTGTCTCTATACTCCTGATGACTCTGCCATTTATTGTATAACTCCTCCCTACATTAGTTCTTCCAAAATGCATCACTTCGCATTTATCCGGATTAAACTCCATCTGCCATTCATCCAGGAGTCTCTTAAAAGACCCTGTTGAGTTTGCCTCCACCACCACTGACGGCAGCCGATTCCACTCGCCCACCACCCTCTGTGTGAAAAACCTGCCCCTAACATTTCCCCTGTACCTACACCCCAGCACCTTAAACCTGTGTCCTCTCGTAGCAGACATTTCCACCCTGGGAAAAAGCCTCAGAGTCCACCCGATCTATGCCTCTCAACATCTTATATACCTCTATTAGGTCTCCTCTCATCCTACGTCTCTCCAAGGAGAAAAGACCGAGCTCCCTCAGCCTATCCTCATAAGGCATGCCACTCAATCCAGGCAACATCCTTGTAAATCTCCTCTGCACCCTTTCAATCTTTTCCACATCCTTCCTGTAATGAGGTGACCAGAACTGAGCACAGTACTCCAAGTGGGGTCTGACGAGGGTCTTATATAGCTGCATCATTAACCCCGGACTCCTAAACTCAATCCCTCGATTGATAAAGGCCAGCACACCACACGCCTTCTTAACCACCTCCTCCACCTGGGGGGCCGATTTTAGAGTCCTATGGACCCGGACCCCAAGGTCCTTCTGATCCTCTACCGTACTAAGAGTCTTTCCCTTTATATTGTACTCCTTCATCCCATTTGACCTGCCAAAATGGACCACTACGCATTTATCTGGGTTGAAGTCCATCTGCCACTTGTCCACCCAGTCTTGCATCCTATCTATGTCCCTCTGTAACTTCTGACATCCCTCCAGACTATCCACAACCCCAACAACCTTCGTGTCATTGGCAAACTTACCAACCCACCCCTCCACTTCCTCATCCAGGTCATTTATGAAAATGACAAACAGCAAGGGTCCCAGAACAGATCCCTGGGGCACACCACTGGTGACCGACCTCCATTTAGAAAAAGACCCATCTATACACACTCTCTGCCTCCTTTGGGCAAGCCAGTTCTGGATCCACAGGGCAGCAGCCCTTGGATCCCATGCCCTCTCACTTTTTCTAGAAGCCTTGCATGGGGGACCTTATCGAATGCCTTGCTAAAATCCATATAAACCACATCTACCGCCTTCCCTTCGTCAATGTGTTTAGTCACATTTTCGGAGAACTCCACCAGGCTCGTAAGGCACGATCTGCCTTTGACAAAGCCATGCTGAGCATTCTTGAGCATACTAAACCTCTCCAAATGCTCATAAATCTTGTCAATCAGGATCTTCTCCATCAGCTTACCAACCACTGAGGTTAGACTCACCGGTCGGTAATCTCCTGGGCTATCCCTATTCCCCTTCTTGAAAATAGGAACCACATCCGCAATCCTCCAATCCTCCGGCACCTCTCCCGTCTCCATCGACGACGCAAAGATCATCGCCAGAGGCTCTGCAATCTCGTCCCTCGTCTCCCACGGTAACCTGGGGTACATCCCATCCGGACCCGGCGACTTATCTATCTTGATGCCATTCAAAGATTCCAGCACAACCTCTTTCTTAAAGTCCACATACTCAATCTTTTCAGTCCACCGCAAGCCCACAGTACATCCACCCATGTCCTTCTCCTCTGTGAAAACCGAGGCAAAATACTCATTAAGCACCCCTGCCATTTCTACTGGTTCCGTACTGATTTTCCCGCCTTCATCTTTTATAGGCCCTATTCCTTCACGTCGCATCCTTTTTACGCCTCTAATCTCCTGCCTGATGGCTTCATATTTCCCCTTACTCCAGATAAACACTTTCCTAGCTTGCCTGATCCTTTTCTCTTTCCAATGCGAGCGTAAAGGAGATAGAGTTATGATCACTATCCCCAAGATGCTCCCCCACTGAGAGATCCGACACCTGTCCAGGCTCATTAGCCAGTACCAGATCGAGTACAGCCTCTCCTCTTGTAGGCATATCCACATGCTGTGTCAGGAAACCCTCCTGAACACACCTAACAAACTCCTCCCCATCCAAACCCCTTACCCTGGGGATATTCCAATCGATGTTTGGGAAATTAAAGTCTCCCATCACGACAACCCTGTTATTCCTACATCTCTCCAGGATCTGTTTCCCTATCTGCTCCTCAACATCCCTGTTACCATTGGGCGGCCTGTAGAAAACACCCAGCAAAGTTATCGACCCCTTCCCGCTCCAAACTTCCACCCACAGAGACTCTGTAGACAATCCCTCCACAGCTTCCACCTTCTCTACAGCTGTGACACTATCCCTGATCAGCAGTGCCACTCCCCCCACTCTTTTGCCTCCCTCTCTGTCCTTTCTGAAACATCTGAAACCCGGCACCTGAAGTATCCAGTCCTGTCCCTGTCCCCAAGTCTCCGTAATGGCCACCACATCACACTTCCAAGCATCGATCCACACTCTCAGCTCATCCACTTTATTCACTACACTCCTGGCGTTAAAATAGACACATCTCAAACCTTTGGTCTGAGCTCTCCCCTTCTCCATCACCCGTCTATTCTCCCTCTTACACTGTCTACAATCCTTCTCTATTTGCGGGCTAACCTCCTCGCTCTCAGTCACCTCATCACGATTCCCTCCCCCCAACCTTTCTAGTTTAAAGTCTCCCCAGTAGCCTTAGCCAACCTTCCTGCCAGGATATTGGTCCCCCTGGGATTCAAGTGCCACCCGTCTTTTTTGTACAGGTCACACATTCCCCTAGAAATCATAGAAACCCTACAGTGCAGAAGGAGGCCATTCGGCCCATCGAGTCTGCACCGACCACAATCCCACCCAGGCCCTACCCCCACATATTTACCCGCTAATCCCTCTAACCTACGCATCCCAGGACTCTAAGGGGCAATTTTTTTTTAACCTGGCCAATCAACCTAACTCGCACATCTTTGGACTGTGGGAGGAAACCGGAGCACCCGGAGTAAACCCACGCAGACACGAGGAGAATGTGCAAACTCCACACAGACAGTGACCCGAGCCGGGAATCGAACCCGGGACCCTGGAGCTGTGAAGCAGCAGTGCTAACCACTGTGCTACCGTGCCGCCCCTTGCTACTGTGCCGCCCCTAAAGAGGTTCCAATGATCCAGGAACCTGAATCCCTGCCACCCGCTCCAGTCCCTCAGCCACGCATTCATCCTCCACCTTACTACATTCCTGCTCTCACTATCCCGTGGCACAGGCAGCAATCCTGAGATTACTACCTTTGCGTTCCTCCTTCCCAACTGTCTACCTATCAGAACTAATGATTTGACAATTACCACAGACCAATACGGTCAAGATTTTTAATTCACACTGTTCTCCCTAGATTAGTTTGTGTTGCAAAGACAGCGAACAAGAATTGACTCAGTTCTTTGTTTCATCGCACCCAAAACTGCTGAACCCAGCCACACCTATGCCTCCACCAGTATCGGTGCCGAGCCCTGTCAGGCACAGAACAACTAGTTTGGTCATGTGATCAGCTGCAACTGAAGGCATTGCTCGACATAACATGGGCAGAGCAATCATGTTTACTTTAAATAAATGAGATGGTTTAAAATTAACACTAAATTTTGAAAGCTGACATTCCAGTTTAATTCGATTTAGTCATTTGATTGGAAAAGTCAAATTTGACCCCATTGGCCAATAGACCTGTTCAAAAACAAAACCAGCTTTTTAAAATTTAGATTTCTATTTATTTATTAGGACATGCGTATCACTGGCAAGCGCTGAATTTATTGTCCATCCCTAACTGCCAACGAGAAGGTAGTGGTGATCTGCTGAGTTGAACTGCTACAGTCCATGTCGGTATTGATAGGACGAGAGGTCCCACAATAATGAAGAAACACCTATAAATATTTCCAAGTCAGGATTATGTGCAACTTGGAGAGGAACTTGCAGGTGGTGATGTTGCTATGCACGTGTATCCCTCATTCCACAAGGCAGTAGGGGTCGCAGGTTTGGAAAGTGGTGTTGAAGAAACTTTGGCAAATTGCTGCAATCTTGTAACTGCTACATATGGCAGCTATGGTGTGTCAGTGGCAGAGGGAGTGAATGCTTAATGTAGTCATTGGAATGCTAATCAAGTGGACTGCTTTGTCCCAGTTGGTGTTGAAGGAATTGCACTCATCCATGCAGGAGAAGACCATTGCATCGTGATTTGTGCCTTGTAAAAAGCAGAAAGGCTTTAGTGTTAGCAGAGTATCCAGCCTCTAATATCTTATAACTTCAGTACTTATGTGGTTGATGATGAGTTTCTGGTCATTGTTGACACTGGGATTTTGATGGTAGTGGGCTCAGCAATGCTGTTGAATGGCAAGGGGAGATATTTAGACTCTTTGTGGAAATGATCATTACCTGGCACTTGTAAGTTATTTGCCAATACAAGCCCAAGCCTGAATGATGTTCAGGTCTGGCTGCTTTCGGGCATGTGTTGCTTCATTATCTGAGAAGTTGCGAATGACACTGAACAATACACAATCATAGGCAAATAATTCCGGAGGGAAGGTCATTAGAGATAGTTGGGCTGGGACGTGCCCCTGAAAACCCTTGGAGCTATGTTGAGTGGCCTACAACAGCCACCACCTTTTGCTACATTTGATTTCAGCCAGTTTTCTTCTTGATTCCCATTGGTTTTGGTTTTACTAGAGCCCTTTGATGACACGCTTGGTCAAATGATGCTTTAATTTCAAGGGCAGTCATTTGGTCACTTTACTTCTTGAATTCAGCTCTTTTTCAATGTCTGGACCAAGGCTGTAGTGAGCTCAGGAACCAAGTGATTCTGTCAGAACTCAAACTGGGCACCAGTGAGCAGGTTGTTGGTGACTAAGTACTGCTTGATAGCACTGTCAACATCCCTTTCCATTACTTTCCTGATAATCGGCATAAGCGGGGTGATGATTGGCCAGATTGGGTTTATCCTGTTTTGGTGGACAGGACATAAAGAACTTAAGAACTAGGAGCAGGAGTCAGCTATCTGGCCTCCCGAGCCTGCTCCGCCATTTGATAAGATCATGGCTGATCGTTTTGTGGATTCAGCTCCACTATAACCCTCAATTTCTTTACTGTTCAAAAATCTATCTTACCTTTGCCTTAAGGTAGCCTCAACTGCTTCACTGGGCAGGGAATTCCACAGATTCACAACCCTTTGGGTGAAGAAGTTCCTCCTCAACTCAGTGCTAAATCTGCTCCCCCTTATTTTGAGGCCATGCCCCCTAGTCCTAGTTTCACCTGCCAGTGGAAATGACCTTATCTATTCCCTTCATAGTTTTATATCTTTCTATAAGATCCCCCTTTCATTCTTCTAAATTCCAATGAGTATAGCCCCAGTCTACTCAGTCTCTCCTCTTAAGCCAACCCTCTCAACTCCGGAATCAACCTAGTGAATCTCCTCTGCACCCTCTCCTGTGCCAGTACATCCTTTCTCAAGTAAGGAGACCAAAATTGTACACAGTATTCCAGGTGTGTCCTCACCAGCACCTTATACAGCTGCAACATAACCTCCCTGTTTTTAAACTTAGAGGAGGGGGCTGAAGGGTGGATCAGTAAATTTGCTGATGACACTAAGATTGGTGGAGTCGTGGATGAGGTGGAGGGCTGTTGTAGGCTGCAAAGAGACATGGATAGGATGCAAAGCTGGGCTGAAAAATGGCAAATGGAGTTTAACCCTGATAAATGTGAGGTGATTCATTTTGGTAGGACTAATTTAAATGTGGATTACAGGGTCAAAGGTAGGGTTCTGAAGACTGTGGAGGAACAGGGAGATCTTGGGGTCCATATCCACAGATCTCTAAAGGTTGCCACTCAAGTGGATAGAGCTGTGAAGAAGGCCTATAGTGTGTTAGCTTTTATTAACAGGGGGTTGGAGTTTAAGAGCCGTGCTGCAACTGTACAGGACCTTGGTGAGACCTCATTTGGAATATTGTGTGCAGTTCTGGTCACCTCACTATAAGAAGGACGTGGAAGTGATGGAAAGAGTGCAGAGGAGATTTACCAGGATGCTGCCTGGTTTGGAGGGTAGGTCTTATGAGGAAAGGTTGAGGGAGCTAGGGCTGTTCTCTCTGGAGTGGAGGAGGCTGAGGGGAAACTTAATAGAGGTTTATAAAATGATGAAGGGGATAGATAGAGTGAACGTTCAAAGACTATTTCCTCAGGTGGATGGAGCTATTACAAGGGGGCATAACTATAGGGTTCATGGTGGGAGATATAGGAAGGATATCAGAGGTAGGTTCTTTACGCAGAGAGTGGTTGGGGTGTGGAATGGACCGCCTGCAGTGATAGTGGAGTCAGACACTTTAGGAACATTTAAGCGGTTACTGGATAGGCACATGGAGCACACCAGGATGATAGGGAGTGGGATAGCTTGATCTTGGTTTCAGATAAAGCTCGGCACAACATCGTGGGCCGAAGGGCCTGTTCTGTGCTGTACTGTTTTATGTTCTATGTACACTTGGTCCCCAACTCCAAATCATCTATGTAAATTGTAAACAATTGCGCTCCCAACACTGATCCCTGAGGCACGCCATAAGGTCACTGATCGCCAACCAGAAAAACACCCATTTATCCCCATTCTTTGCTTTCTGTTCATTAACCAATCCTCTCTACATGCTAATACATTACCCGTAACGCCGTGCACCTTTATCTTACGCAGCAGCCTTTTGTGCAGCACCTGTCGAATGCTTTCTGAAAATCCAGATACACCACATCCACCGGTTCCCCATTGTCCACAATGCTAGCAATGTCCTCAAAGAATTCCAATAAATTAGTTAAACATGACTTGTCTTTCATGAACCCATGCTGTGTCTCTGCCCGATGGGACAATTTATATCCAGATGTCTCGCTATTTCTTCTTTGATGATAGATTCAAGCATTTTCCTCACTACAGAAGTTAAGCTAACCAGCCTATAGTTACCTGCCTTTTGTCTACCTCCTTTTTTAAACAATGGCATCACATTTGCTGTTTTCCAGTCTGAAGGAACTGCCCAGAGTCCAGTGAATTTTGGTAAATTACCACGAGCGCATTTGCTATTTCCCCTGTCATCTCTTTTAGTACCTGAGGATGCATCAAGGCCAGGAGATTTGTCTACCTTTAGCCCCATTAGCTTGCCCAGCACTATCTATTGAGTGATAATGATTGTTTCTAAGTCCTCACCTGCCATAGCCTCCTTGTCATTAATTTTTGGCATTTGTGTCTTCTACTGTGGAGACTGACACAAAATACCTGTTCAATGTCTCGGCCATTTCCCATTATTAAATCCTCCTTCTCATCCTCCAAAGGACAAATGTTTACTTTGGCCACTCTTTTTCGTTTTGTATGTTTATAGAAACTTTTGCTATCTGTTTTTATATTCCGAGCTAGTTTACTCTCATAATCTATCTTACTTTTCTTAACAGTTTTTTTCATGGCTTTCTTTTGACCTTTAAAGATTTCCCAATCCTCTAGTGTCCCACTAATCTTTGCCACTTTGTATGCATTTTCTTTCAATTTGATGCCCTCTTTTATTTCCTTAGAAATCCATGGCTGATTATTCCTATTCTTACAGTCTTTCCTTTTCATTGGTCTATACTTTTGCTGAGCACTGTGAAAAATCGCTTTGCAAGTCCTCCACTGTTTCTCAATTGTCCCTCTGTCTGCCCTGGGCGCGTATGATGGTGAGAGTGTAGTAGGCACATTAGTCTCCATTGGTCAAGTTTCTATTTTATACAAACATGTGGGCAGAAAGTATGTTGAATTGTGCTGTTAACAATTATGCCTTGGTGATGCAATATATTCGGACTTTCAGAAAGTCTTGAAATGCCAACAAAAGACACATTGGAAAGATCCAGGCCCATCACAATGGGTAAAGTGGTGGTATGGATAAGGGGTGAAGGTCCTAGATGATTGGAGGATAGCCAATGTTGTCCCGTTATTTAAGAAGGGCAGCAAGGGTAACCTGGGTAATTAAGCTTGACGTCAGTGATAGTGAAATTGTTGGAGATGGACTCTGAACTTTGCGATTTCACATTACCTTTAGCCATGGCCATATTTGCTCTCTCAATATGGCTATGAAAGACTTTGAGGCCACCACTTCAGAGCAATGCACTTTCTCAGAAGACTAAGGAAATTTGGCATGTCAGCTACAACTCTCACCAACTTTTATAGATGCACCATAGAAAGCATTCTTTACCACAAAGTTTTTGTTCCCAGTCTATCTTAGCCAACTCCTCCCTCATCCTATTGTCGTCATCTTTGTTTAAGAACAAGACACTAGTATTGGATTTTACCTTCTCATCCTCCATCTGTATTTTAAAGTCAACCATACTGTGATTGCTCCTTCTGAGAGGATCCCAACTGTGAGATCATTAATTATTCCTGTCTCATTACACGGGACCTTGCTCCCTTGTAGGTTCCATTACATACAGTTCGAGGAAACTATTGCACATGCATTCTATGAACTCCTCCTCAAGGCTGCCTTGACTGACCTGATTTGACCAATTGATATGTAGATTAAAATCCGCCATAATTGCTGTACCATTTTTACATGCATTAGTTATTTCTTTGTTTATTGCCTGCCCCACCGTGATATTATTTGGTGGCCTATAGACTAAGCCTATCAGTGACTTTTTCTCCTTACTATTTCTGATTTCCACCCAAATGGATTGTACCTTTTTTCTCCATAGAACCTATACCGTCCTGATGTCATCCTTCAGTATCAGAGCTACACAACCATCCTTACCTTCCTGTCTGTCCTTCCGAATAGTCTGATACCTCTGGATATTTAACTCCCAGTCATGACCACCCTGCAATCATGTCTCTGTAATGGCCACTAAATCATACTCATTCGCGATGATTTGTGCCGTCAACTTATTTACCTTGTTTCGAATGCTGCGAGCATTTAGGTAAAGTGCGCTTACGTGAATCCTAACAGTTACATTAATAATATCTCCTGAGTTCTCCTTCCTTTTAATTTTTTTCATAATTTTCCATGTAGTTGAACCCTCCTCCCCACATGCTAACCTGCTGTTTCGCTTCCCATTAACCATTATACTTCCCATAGTTTTACCCTTCTCCCCTTCGCCCCGGCACTTGCTAGTTTAAAGTCCCTGTGACCACTCTATTTATCCTTTTCGCTAGAACACTGGTCCCAGATCATTTCAGATGAAGAAGGTGAAGACTGTTCCAACTGTACAGATCCCTCCTGTTCCAATACTGGTGCCAATGCCCCATGAAATGGAACCCCTCTCGTTCCCACACCACTCCTTTAGCCATGTGTTTACTTCCCTAATTTTCTCATCCCTATGACAATTTGCATGTGGCTTTGGTAATAATCCAGAGATTATAACCCTTGAGGACCTGTTCTTTAATTTAGTTCCTGGTGCCTGTTAATCCCCAAACAGGTCCTCTTGCCTATGTTTGTCAACATGGACCACAACAACTGGATCCTCCCCTATCACTCCAATATCTTTTCAAGCCGGTCAGAGATGTCCCTCATCCTGGCACCGGGCAGGCAAAATATCATACGGGACTCTCGATCCTGCTTACTTATGATGCTAACAATTCCCGTAATTATAGAATCCTCCACAACTACCACTTGTCTTTTTGCTCCCCCCCCCCCTCATGAATGGTCTCCTGTACCACGGTGCAGTGGTCAGCTAGCTCATCCTCCCTCATCCGCCCAGGGAGCAAGTACCTCATACCTGTTGGACAACATCAAGAGCTGAGGCTTCTCCATTCCTGAATTCAGGATCCCTCTACCTGCCTCAAGGACATTTTTTGCTTTGCCTGCTGGATGCCAATGTTGTAGCAGCACTGAACCAGCTTGGCTAGAGGTGTTGCTAGTTCAGGAGTACAAGTCTTCAGCGCTATAGCCAGTATGTTTTCAGTGCCTATCGATTTTGCTATATTCAATGTGCTTAAGCTGTTGAATTGGCTTTAGACTGACACGTGGTCTGGAAATCTCCCAGGAGGCCAGGATGGATTGATGACAATGGTTGAGCGAGGGGCATACAAGACCATGAGGTTAAAGGCTTCAGTGGAATACAATTTTGCTGCTGCTGATGTCCTGCATTGTAGGGATGGCACAGTGGTTTGCACTGCTGCCTCACAGCACCAGGGACCTGGGTTCAATTCTGGCCTCAGGTCACTATCTGTATGGAGTTTGCACATTCTCCCCATGTCTATGTGGGTTTCCTTTGGGTGCTCTGGTTTCTTCCCACAATCCAAAGATGTGCAGTTTAGGTTGATTGGCCATGATAAATTAACCCTAGTGTCAGGGGGATTAGCAGGGTATATATGTGGGGTTACGGGAATAGGGCCTTAGGTGGATTTGTAGTCGGTGCAGACTCGATGGGCCGAATGGCCTCCTTCTGCACTGTAGGGATTCTATTATAAATGCCCAGTTTTCAGCCACATGATCTATTCTGAACCTACCTCTTTTTGCATGTTGGGAGTGCAAAAAGAGTGTTCTCAGTATGAAGACGGAACTTTGCCTTCACAAGGATAATGCAGTGGTCACTCCTTTCAATACTGTCATGGACAGTTCCATCTGTGACAGATAGATTGGTGAGGACAAGATCACTGTTAATTCTCTCGCCATTTGCTGCAGGCCCAGTCTGAGAGCTAGATATGTCAGGGCTTGATTGGCCGTGGTGACACCAAGCGAACTTTAGTGGTGGATGTTGAAGTTCCCACCTAGAGTGCATTCTGTGCCTTTGCTATCCTCGGTGCTTCTTCCAGGTGGTGTTCAATAAGGACAAGTACTAATTGGTCAGCTATAGGAGGATAATAGGTAGTCATAGCAGGACAGAGACACACTGGCCTATTTTTGACCTGATGCCAGAAGACTGGATGGAGTCTGGAGACAATGTTGGGGCCTCGCAGAGTTACTGTCACCTGACTGTGTGCACTCTATTGCCTCACCATCTCTTGTGGGTCTGCCCTGCTGGTGAGACTGGATACACCCAGGGATTGTGATGGAGGATTCTGGGATGTTGGTTGTAAGGTTGATTCTGTGACCATGACTATCAGCCAATTAATTACTTGAATCATCTGGAACAGTCGTCCCAATTTTGACACAAGTCCCCAGATATTGGTGTGGAAGACTTTGCTGGGTCAACAGGCCTTGGTGTGCTTTTGTCATGTCCAGTGCTTAAGTCACTGCTGGATGGCCTGACTGGTTTTATTTTAATTTTTTTTGTTGTGGCTAGATACCACTGAATGGCTTGCAAAGTCATGGAGTCACGTATAGACCAGATGGAGTAAAGTCAGCAGATTTCTTTTCCTAAAAGAAGTTTGTAAACCAGATGGACTTTTACAACAATCCGTCAATTTTTTGCTCACTATTACTGATGTTAGCTTTTTATTCCAGATTTATTTAATTAACTGTATTTAAATTCCCCAGCAGTCCAGTAGGATTTGAATTGATGTCTAAGTTTCATTAGTCCTGGCCTCTGGATTACAAATTCAGTAATGTAACTATTATACTACCTTAGATAATGTGTGAGCTAATATACACTTGATAGGCATCGCATGATTTTAGCAGTTTTATGACTTGAATTAATTCAAAATAGCCTAACAAAAGCAAATCTTCTGTTTGCAGCACAATTTCTAATTTTTAAAAATCTGGTATTGGGTATTCACAATGGATTTAAATTAAATTTAATTCTTGCATTCTTTTCAATGTTAAAGCTTTTATCTTGCAGTGCCAGAGAACTTCCAGTAACTTTGATGCTTTTGGCAAATGGATTGAACGTAACCATAGTACAAGTGACCTTAAGATATTAATTTGGTTTCAAACATTTTTTTCACCTGCACTTTTTGTTTCTTTATTTGATAGAATCAAGGGCTGGTGGGTGTCTCATCATTATGTGTCAACATTTCTCTCTGGGGTTATGTTAACATGGTAAGCTTAATTTCTTTCTTATGTGACATTAGGCAAAAAATGCACTTTGGAAAATTCCATTTTATTTTGGGAAATTTATGATTCAAAATGGTTACTGATGTAGTAAAATTTAGGGTAAAGTCAATTTATGGACTTCTTCCCCATCCCAGTTTGGTGGGTAAATGCTACTCTTCTTATGATACTTGCTCATACAATTGAAAAGGCTCCTGGTACAATCCTCAGTCTGTGCTGAATTATTAGCTAGTTTCAGCTAGCAAAGTAGTGGGGCATTGCAATCAGCTGTAGTGTTCCTGACCTGTGGAAATATTGTGACAATGGAAGTACTCGTGTGCAGGCATCAGCTGAAATTTTGGTATTCCTGCCACCTTGTGATAAAAGCTAAGGGATCGAAGTTATGCCACAGTTGCACTAAACTCTGGACAGGCCACATCTGGGCACTCGGGGAAGATGTATTGTCGAGAGTGCAGTGCAGATTCTTCCAGAATGATGCTGAGACTAAATGATTAAATTGTGAAGATAAGTTGTATAGATTTGGCTTGCATTCCCGTAAGTATAGAAGATTACAGACTTGTAAAACAGGTATTTCAAATAAATAAAGGAATTAATAGGGTATATGGGGGGAAAAAACTATTTCCTCTTGTGAAGGACTTTAAACTTTTATGATCTAACCTTAAAGTTGGAGCTAAACCATTCACCAAGGTGATGTCAGGAAGTGTTGCACAAAGGGTGGTGGAAATCTAGAACTTGCTCTCAAAAAGCTGTTGAGGCTAGGGTAATTTGAAAATTTCAGAACTCAGATTAATTTTTGTTACGCAGGGTAATGGGAGTATAACGAAACAAGTCAGGATAGTGGAGTTGATATACTGATCAGCCATGATCTAATTGAATGGCAGAATAGGCTTATCTGACTGAATGGCCTGGTTCTCTTTAATGTTGCTGTCTCCACAATTGAGTGACCTGTAAACACTCATAGTCACTGTTCACACACAAAATGGTTACTTTACTTGAGATAATGAAGAGTAACTGCTGCTGAAACTATCATAGCTCAGTCAGGGTGTCAAAATCTTGAGGTAAATGAGGGTTGATGGAATTGGTTACTGAAAAATAAATATGAAAGTGGAAAAATGGTGAAGACAGGATTAGATTATTTTTATTAGCTTATTTTGCAGCACTGTATTTTTCTCACCAAAGCTTTAAATTTCCATTTATACGACTATTTAAATGTCAATGTGAATTTATTTAAATGTCGATGTGAATTAACAGTTCACAATGATCAGAAAATGTGTATGATGCATACATATGAACCTTTATTTTCTGTTAATTTTCATCTCTTTATTCTTAAGGCCTAATGGGTTAATGTATCAGATGTTTCGCAGCCAATTTTTAGCATTTTCCATTTATCAAAGTAAGTCATTTATTTTCTCTGACTCCTTAATTTTTGTGAGGTAAATTTGTTGAAGATGCAATTACTTGTTGGCATCAAAATGTAACCTTTGGTTATCACCTTGCAGCATACTATGAATTGCATTTTCATCCATTCAGGGTGGCTACAGTTAAATGCTCACGTATGTAACTTATTTCTCTGTAAAATTAACAAAATCTTGATTCCCTTGGTAATTGCATAGATTAGTTAGAAAAAGACCGGCCTAAGTGGGTCAGCATTTAACATTATTCAGCTCTTTCTTTGGTGCTCCTTTTTTGCTTTCAGAAAAGCTAGACTTTTTAAAATGAATAATTCCATCCTTGATTATTTTTCTGTGTTTTTCAATTTCCTTTGAGGACCCAGATATGGTAAATTCTCTGGGCTGCGGATCTAACATGGTGTGTGTCAACAAAGGCCTTGTTAATTCTGTTCCACCTGAAAATTAGTCGTTTTCATTGTCAAAATACAGCCTTTACCCTTTCAATGTACTGGCAAAATCAAGTGATACCTATCTGATTTCCCCTTTCCACCCAACCAAAGCAAGATGTCTTGCTATTCTTCTCAATTTTGTTGTTTAATTTTTTTCCATTGCTACTCTGGTGCAGCTGGTGGGAAATGTGCATCTGTGAAATATCCTACTACTTAGTCTGTTTGGCAACTGATATCCTTTTATGCGTGTTCAGTTGGCTCACGTTGAGACCACTGCTGAGACTTAGACTTATAAGTTGTATAGAGGCTACATGAGCATTCTAATCATTGCATTATTAAACCATAACCATGTTGGCTCGTAACTGAATTTAAGAGTAGACTCGTGATGAGAAGTATTTGCTTGGTCTTTCTACTTGTACATTGTGAAAATTAACACATTACAATGAGTTCCAGTGCGTGTGAATTTGAAAAAAGAAATGTTATATAGACAAAACGAAGCATATTCATATGTATTACATTACATGTGCAGTGTACAATGGGGAACCTGTGGATGTGGTGTATCTGGATTTCCAGAAGGCATTTGACAAGGTGCCGCACTAAAGACTGCTGCATAAGATAAAGGTGCACGGTATTATGGGTAATGTATTAGCATGAATAGAGGATTGGTTAACAAAGAAAGCAAAGAGTGGGGGTAAATGGGTGTTTTTCTGGTTGGCAATCAGTGACTAGTGGTGTGCCTCCAGGATCAGTGTTGGGACTGCAATTGTTTACGATTTACAAAAATGATTTGGAGTTGGGGACCAAGTGTAGTGTGTCAAAATTTGCAGATGACACTAAGATGAGTGGCAGAGCAAAGTGTGCAGAGGACGCTGAAAGTCTGTAAAGGGATATAGATAATCTAAGTGAGTGGGCGAGGGTCTGGCAGATGGAGTACAATGTTGGTAAATGTGAGGTCATCCATTTTGGTAGGAATAACAGCAAAATGGACTATTATTTAAATGATAAAAAATTGCAGCATGCTGCTGTGCAGAGGGACCTGAGTGTCCTTGTGCAAGAATCACAAAGAGTTGGTTTGCAGCAGGTAATTAAGAAGGCAAATGGAATTTTGTCCTTCATTGCTAGAGGGATGGAGTTTAAAAACAGGGAGGTTATGTTGCAGCTGTATAAGGTGCTGGTGAGGCCATATCTGGAGTACTGTGTACAGTTTTGGTTTCCTTACTTGAGAAAGGATATACTGGCACTGGAGAGAGTCCAGAGGAGATTCACTAGTTGATTCCAGAGTTGAGAGGGTTGGCTTATGAGGAGAGACTGAGTAGACTGGGACTATACTCATTGGAATTCAGAAGAATGAGGGGAGATCTTATAGAAACATATAAGATTGTGAAGGGAATAGATAAGATAGGATAGGGAAGCTGTTCTCACTGGCAGGTGAAACTAGAACTAGGGGGCATGGCCTCAAAATAAGGGGGAGCAGATTTAGGACTGAGTTGAGGAAGAACTTCTTCACACAAAGGATTGTGAATCTGTGGAATTCCCTGCCCAGTGAAACAGCTGAGGCTACCTCATTGTATGTTTTTAAGGCAAGGATAGATAAATTTTTGAACAGTAAAGGAATTAAGGGTTATGGTGAGCAGGCGGGAAAGTGGAGCTGAGTCCGCGAAAAGATCAGCCACGATCTTATTGAAGCGGAGCAGGCTCGAGGGGCCAGATGGCCGACTCCTGCTCCTCGTTCTTATGTTTGAATGTTTAAAATGTTCAAACACTTGAGACAGATTTTAGAGTTTATCTTGGAATTGCAATCCCCATCTTGAAGTGGATGAGGGGTAGTCACAGATCAGTATGTGATTCAAAAAGAACAAAGCCTTTATATACAGCAAATAAAGACATTCTTTTTCTGCTGAGATTTTGTCTATAAACAGGTTATCACAGCATGTTGTCAGGTAAAAGCCAACAATTTCCTTAGCAGAGGATAAGAAAATTAAGGAGGAAGTGAATTTGGCCACAATCTTGCTCTTTTTTTGAGCAATTGCAAGTTCTTAACATTAAACATTGGAGCAGATTGCTTGCTGCAAGCCATTTACCTTGGAATTGTATTTAACATTAGCAAAAGAAGGTGCCAAAATAATTTTTGAGCAATTTGATGTGTTGTAAGCAAGGCAAATGGAGAACACATCAGAAACTTCTTACAATAAAGTGGAATGTATCCATTGACATTGGCTATATTTTGACTTTCTATGATTTTCTGAGTGTACCATTTTGGTTTTGCATAATAATTTCCTGAGCTTATAAATCTGTTTTCCTGCAGGTTGTGTACAGTTCCTGCAGTATTATTACCAAAGTGGCTGTCTTTATAGATTGCGGGCACTGGGGGAAAGGGACCACATGGATCTAACAGTAGGTATGTGATGCAGCAGTGATTTGTATTACTACAGACTTAAATATTTACAAATTATGAGAACAAAACAATGTTGATGTCTCATGTTTTCCTCCCACCCCACCCACTTTGCAGGGCACCGCAGAGTAACGGGCTTGGTAGTGTATCTATCATCCTCCATGGACTAATGTCTGAGTATTATATGTTGTCCTGTATGGATATATTAAATGGATTCTAGGTGCCTTATTCAGATTTTTCTTCCTTTATTGTGGAAAGAGTCACCAAAGGGTGGAATTTTCCCAAAGAAATACAAAGTGTCAAATTTGCATAAAATCTGGAGTAAATCCTGCTGCTTTTTTCAAACTGTATCTCCCACACTCTGTGCATCACAAAGAGTCCTAGCATGAATCCCATTAAAAAACAATGGACGGGGCCTATTCCTGCTGGAGCGACCAGATGCATAGCGCTGAGCGGGACACTGCCATTCCCCCCTCCCCAAAAGAGGCCTGGTGGGCCATGCCAAGGTGCCTCCTGGACATTGCCACTTTGCCCCTTGGGTGCCTCTGTGGCCTCCCCCTTCATTCCAGCGGGGTCAGGCCGTCAGCTCCCCATTAGTGGGAAGCTGTTGTAAACCCCGCTGGAGTGAAACACTCCTGGCAGGGGTGGGGGTGTGGGGGGGGAGGGGGGGAGGCCAGTGGGTCCGGAGACTTCAGCCCTGGGCCCGCTAATGAAATTCACATGAGAATTTAAATATTGTTATCAGCCCCGCACTGATTTCCAACGCGGAGCTCACGACACTGGAATTCTAGTGGCCGGAGATGCAAGGAGGCCGTGATGCCCAGTGGGAAGAAGCGCAGCGGACGAGGAGAATTTCCCCCTAAGTCTGCTCTGTCACTTGATGTAACAAACTTGGATCACTACAGCAGTTTGGCAATTAAGATGACCCGAATCTGTTTAAAGAATCAGTCACATCACCACCACTGAACATCATGCTATAGTAATGGCACAACAGAATACTCCAAACCTGCATATCCAGTTTTGTAATATGGCTGGATGTGCAGTGGATCTCAACTAGATATCATTGTTCTTGCCACTAATATTGGGCATATAAATGTGCAAAATTTTATCCCTAATGTTTGAAGGTTAAATAAACAGGCCACTGTGTCCTACTGAATGTGGTGAAGAAGTACAATTTCAACATGTGGTTACATAAGCTTTTCCATCTGAATGATTAGGAAGAGAGAAATGGGGAGGCTTCTTCCTTTATTTCCACTTTTGTCAAAATTCAACCAAGAAATGCATTCTCTTCCAATGCACACTTGGAGTGCAGAAATTAGCAACTTTACTGCTTGGCACCTTGTCCTAGTTTTACAGAAAGGGAGTTTGGATTACATATGTTCCCTATTGGTTGATGCTTTCTTTCGTGAGGAATAAATGAAGAAGGAAATAGCCTAAAGAATAGAGTAAGTTGTTACCAGAGGAGCAAAGGAAATAATTCATTATATTTCTGTAACAATAAACAACAAAAATTTAGTATTTTTATATTTAAACTCCAAAAAATTGATGCAGGGTTAATAATGTTCCCATTAACATCACTCCCACAAGCTAGTTATTCATACTGTATTTGTAATTGCAGAAGGATTTCAATCTTGGATGTGGAGAGGTTTAACTTTTCTTCTTCCATTCCTTTTCTTTGGTCATGTAAGTATAACAATCTTTGCTAATAATAGTTTGGAAAATGTTTTAAAATACATTTAATGGAATGTACTTTTGTAGGAGGTGAATAACATTTACGGATATTGAAGGGGCAAAAAACAATCTCTTTGCTTAAATGTGAGAAGCAAAAAGTGCATGATCACTCTGTGATGGGTGTTCTTTAGGCCTGCAGACAGTGAGAAAAATTGAGAAGTAAATCTGAGATATGCAAGAAATATAGAGTAGAGATACTGGGGGACTTTTAACATTAGTTATCCAAATATTTATTGGGATCGAGTAAAGGGAAAGGAAGGGGAGGAACTTAAGAATTTTGTTCAGTGGAACTTTCTTGAAGTGTTTTTTTCAGTCCAACTGGGAGGGAGGCAGTGCTGGATCTGATGCTGGGGAATGAGGTGAGTAAAGTGGACCTAATGTCTGTTGAAGACACTTGGATATGAATAATTATTAATATTTTGATTAGTAATGGAGAAAAATGAGGAATAATCTAAAATAAAACTTCTAAATTGAAGAAGGCTAACTTTGTTGGGATAAGAGGACATCTAGCCAGGAACTAAAGTTTAGTAGGAATGATTGTAAAAGAACAATGGTCTTTAAGGAGTAGTTGTTTCAAGCATAGACTAGATGCATTCCAACAAGAAGGATAGACAGGTGAACCAAAGCTATGGCCCCCTTCGATCCCAAGGAAGATGGAGATAAAATGAAAGAGAATGAAACAAAAAATAAGGGTCCGTGATATGCATTAGGCTAAATAAAAGGGAAGTGAAAAAGAAAATAAGACTGGCAAAGAGAATATGAGAATAGAAAGGCAGTTATGTTCTATCAGCCTATATATAGTTAGTGAGTGGTAAGAGATGGAGTGGGGTCTGTAGGGACAATGAAGGTGATGGATGCGTAAGATGCTGGTAAATGGGCTGCGACAGCCCTGGCGTCTTCACTGACTCGACATCCTTATTGAAAGTTAGTATTTTATATCAGTGTTAACTAAGAAAGAGGATGGTGACCAAAAACGAGTAGAAGCAGAGATTGTCGGGATAATGGATGGTGTGAAAACAGACAGGCAGGATGTACTGGCTATACTTAGATAAATTGGCTGGGCTAATTAGCTTGCATCCCAGGTTGCTAAGGAAAGTGGGAATGGAGATAGCGGGCTTGTCATAATCTTCCAATAGTTCCCTCAATACGGGGGAGGTGCCAGAGGATTGCAAAGTGAAAAATGTGACAATTTCTGTTCAAGAAAGGATACAGGCTGGTGAGTTTAACAGCAATGGTGGGTAAGGTTTTGGAATCCTAAATCAGAGAAAAAATTAACAGGCACTTGGAGAGATAATTAAGAAGAGCTAGCATGGATTTACAAAAGGCAGATCGTGCTTCAAATCTATTTTTTTGCTGATGTACAGCACAGGAACAGGCCCTTCGGCCCTCCAAGCCTGCGCCGCTCATGTGCCCACTAGACCATTCTTTTGTATCCCTCTATTCCCAGTCTGTTCATGTGGTTATCTAGATAAGTCTTAAACGATCCCAGCGTGTCCGCCTCAATCACCTTGCCCGGCAGCGCATTCCAGGCCCCCACCACCCTCTGTGTAAAATACGTCCCCCTGGCATCTGTGTTGAACCTTGCCCCCTCACCTTGAACCCGTGACACCTTATGTTCGTCATCTCCGACCTGGGAAAAAGCTTCCCACTGTTCGCCCTATCTATGCCCTTCATAATTTTATACACCTCTATTAGGTCGCCCCTCATCCTCCAACTTTCCAGGGAGAACGACCCCAGTTTACCTAATCTCTCCTCATAGCTAAGACCCTCCATACCAGGCAACATCCTGGTAAACCTCCTCTGTACTCTCTCCAAAGCCTCCACGTCCTTCTGGTAGTGTGGCGACCAGAACTGGACGCAGTATTCCAAATGTGGCCTAACCATCGTTCTATACAGCTGCAAGCTGTATGTTGACAGAGGGAATGAGGAGAAGCAATGTATGTTGAATGGCATGAGAGTATGAAGGGACAGAGGGATCTGGAGTTTCATGTGCTTAAATCTTTAAAGGTGAGGGACATATTGAGAGAGTAATCAGCAAAGTATATAGGATCTTGGAATTCATGAATAAAGGTACTAAGTACAAAAGAAGAAAAGTGATGCTGAACCTTGATAAAACACTGATATGTTTTGTCCAGTTCTGGTCACCACGCTTTAGGAAGGATGTTAGGGTTCTTAAGAAGGCGCTGAGGAGATTTACCAGAATGTTTCTGGGATGAGGGATTTTAGCTGCAAGATCAGGTTGGAGAAGTTGGGGTTGTTCCCCTTGGAGCAAAGAAGGTTTGAGGGGTGATCTGATAAAGGTGTACAATATTATGACACAAAAGAAGCTGCTACTATTAGCAGACAGTACAAAGAATAGGAGAGACATTTAAGGTTTTGGGCAAGAGATATGGGGGTGTGAAGAAGGACATTTTTAGGCAACCGGTGGTAATAACCTGGAAGTCTGCCTATGAGGCTGATGGAAGCTGAGTCATCAGTGACAAAGGAAATTGGATGGACACTTGAGGAAAATAAACTTGCAGGGATATGGGGATTGAACAGGGGAATGGGACTGACTGGATTGCTCTCCAAAGAGCCAGCATGATTCAGTGGGTTGAATGGCCTCCTCCTGTGCCATAATGGCTCAGCAATAAACGATTGCAAGCCAGTTGAATGTAGTTTATGCAATAAATTTTATTACTGCTGTGGTACAGTAACTTCACACCCCAAATTTGCCTGGAAGGTGATTGCTTTGTTATGATGACTCTGAATTTATGCAGCAAATAAATCAGCTTTATAAACTAGTTGACCCCCTTGTTTCTGTGGAATTTGCTATTCTCAGTTGGAACAGTGATCAACCAGCTGGGCTAGAGGAAAAAAAAAGTTTTCACTGGATTCAGCTGGATATGCATGTGAGTACACATCTCAGGAGGACAGGATTGAGCTTTGCAATGATGCCCCCAAAGCAAGTGGTACGTTGACATTCAATTGTAGAGAGTCAGTTGCAAGATGAGGACAAAAGACACTTGGAACAGTGCTGAGCAAGAACTCAACATCTTCTGGAGAGGAGGGAAAATGGTAATGATCAGAAAACAATCGAATTTAAGTGTACCCATGCTTATTTATTTCTGTTACTTTGTCCTACTTTTGCAGTTTTGGCAATTATACAATTCAGTGACACTTTTTGGACTTTCACAACATGAGCGGTGCAAAGAATGGCAAGTGAGTACAGACCAAAGGGATTTCTGCTTGGTAAAAGTTTTCCGCATCCTTCCACCATAAAATTCATCTCCTCTGCATGATCTCCAGATGAAAGGTTAATCCAATCTAAGCAACGGCTGGTTCTGATTCAAATATTTTGCCCACCAGGCAACTCCTCTGTCTTAGGCCATTCCTATAAACAAGCCCTCGTTCTCTCTGAATCAAAGCATGAATTTGGAAGCATTGTACCTGATGGTGTCGTATGCCATGGTTAACCTTGTGCTGCTGATAAGTTCATTGCAAATATGAGATGCTTACACTTTCCTGGTCTTTCCAACTGATAAATAAATAATACTCATTGAGAAACTTTGTATCTCAGGATATAACCTATAAAGAAGTATAATTAAGCTGGCATAAGAGATGTGCAGATGTCGCTAGATTACAGTTAAATACTTGATTTCTTGCCTGTCCTTTAAAACTAATAACTGTCTTAAGCCTTTAGTCATTTTTGGAACTTGAATCATATGCCTATGCAGAAAAGCTTACACATGACATTTTATATTTGCCAGTCATTGACTTCAGCTCATCAACTGCCTATCAAAACTGAAAGTCACTAAAGGAACTTTGATACAATGAAATATCCTCCTTGTTCATCCTCCAAACTAGTATAGGCTTGAGAGGCACAGAAATTACTCAACAGGTTCCTTATAACAGTGAGTAACAGCATCTCTTCCTCCCCCTCGGGCAGGTTGGCAATCCCAAATAACTAGTTCACTCTATTCTCTCAATGTGGTAATGGGTGCTAACAGTTTCTAATTCCTGGGTGACTTCGCTGGGCAGAGGTAATTCATCTGTCTTTGCAATGGCAGTCTGTATACCAAGCAACAATGTGGATTTGTGTACAGGCTGATCTCAGCAAACTGTTATCAATTAATCAGCTGAACATCTTTCAGTCCAGGAAAGAAATATTTAACTAGGGAAGTATTTTGTAACTTGAAACTAAATATACCTCCGATATGCCACTGTCATCCTCTCCATGACTGTTACCATGAATAAACAACCCCACAATAATGTACTTTTTGTTCATGAACAGAATATGATACTCGCGTATAAGGAATGTAATTAAAACATTTGTGTATAATGGTTCTTTACGGCTTAGAAGTTGTGATATTATTGCACTTCCAAACTGACAGTGTGAATGCACTTGGCAAAGTCTGATATGTCTGTGCGGAGGTTGGAATGGGGGCCATGGCTGGGACTGGTGAAAACATTGCCTGAGGGGTTCTCACAGGTAGCTTAAGTTGGCAACGATGGCTATAATTTGGATTAGCTTTGCTCAAAATGGTTAGTTTTGTTCCAATACTTTAAAGCTATTCTGTGTTTTTGGTGTTTTTGTCAGTTGATTTTACCTATTTCCCCTCAGGTTTTTGTCTTGGCTCTCACATTCCTGGTGCTCTTCCTTGGGAACTTTCTGACCACTCTTAAAGTTGTTCATCAAAAATTTCAGAAAAACAAAGATAAGTTGAAGAAGCTATGAATGTACGAAACCTGCTGAATAAACAACATTGTTGGGGAACATGGCACCATATTCCCATTCTGTTTCAATGCTGCTCTACTTGAGGGCTGAATACTCTCGCACATCATTGAGGTTGGATTTGCAACTGTCGCACAAATATTTGAGAATCCTGATGCTAGCTGCATACAAATTCTTAGAGAAAATGACTAAGCTAATTTTTAAGATCTGTACATTAATATGGTTCACTGTCCTTTAAACAAGTTAATTGAATATTAATTTCAATGTTATTTCTCACCACCATGAGAGATGTTATCATCCTTAATGTGATTTATTATATCATGAAGCCCTTCTGAAATGACATTGGGGGAGGAGGGGACGGTTTTAGCGGGGGAGGATGTGGATGTGGACGGGTACGGTAAATGTCTTCTCCAAGATCAGATGTTTGGCTAATCCTTCATCATGGTTTGACTGGAGTTATCCAGTTTGTGAATTGTCTGCGATGTAAACAGGAGATTAAGTTTGATTTGAAGAATAAGATTAGTCTGAACTGGCCAATGAAAAAGGCTGTTTTCCAAGTAAAATTGAATACTGCCTCATTTGAAATGACATATTGATGTAAATTCTGCACGTGTGTTTTGTGTTCAGCCCTTGTGGATGTTATGTTAACATCAAGTAAATGTATATTACAAGTTGGATTATATATTGAATTATTTCATTATCCAATGTTGTGTGCGTAATATTACTTTCTAAAATAGGCATTCACCCACCCTTCCTCATGTTAATTATGTCTTTTGCTTGGATTTTGTTTTGAAGACATTTTTCCCAACACCATGCACTAGGGCAACCAAACTACCTCCTCTATGTCTACCAATGCCACTTTTGATTTAGCTGGTTAGATTTGCACAGGGTGACACAATCTCCTTACAACTGGGAGAAGTGCCTGGGATCCATTTAATGCCTACACTCGCTGGAACACTTTGAAAGGAATTCATTACATTTTGGATTCTGGATGAACCTAGTTCATACCACTCGGTGAATAAATTGATTTTCCTGAATGATTTAAAGTTTTAATTGGCTTACATACTTTGTTAAATGATTTTGGTTACATATTAAGACATGGTGCATTTAATTACAAACGGTAGCTAGTATTGATAGCATTTGCCCACCTAGGTTTTTTATTTCATTAATCCATTTGCTCTTCACATAAGCTGGTCTAAGTATTTTGTACATTTAAATTTGTGAAATACTCTGTATTTGTACATGATGTTCAGATGCATTAAAACTCGTTAAAATAGCTAGTTCATATTTTCTTGCAAAACAAATGTAATTCACTGTAAAAATTGAGAGAAGTTTAACTTTTAGACCAAAGGCTGTTGTACATTGAAGCATTTCATCATTTTTGAAATTCTCTGAAGATTGTAGCAGTGAAAAAGTAATAGAAAATCACTGTGACTTAGCTAGACCTAAGGAAAAATTTTGAATGTTTGCCTTTTTTTAGTTGAATTCCACTTGGCCCAACAAAATACTTTTTTTTGCGTAGTAGCAAGAATTACAATAATCTTTTTTTCAATGAAACAGAACCAAATCTAATTGAGCACAAACAATAAAATTCTCTTAAATTAGTTTCATCTTTGTTTAAAATTGATGTGACACTGAAACTGGTGTATTTCAGGGCATTTCAAATCTCTCAGTTGAGAAATAAGCATAAACACGGCGTGGATTCAGTGGCTGACTATTTCACAGCAAGAGTATATTATTCTTTCAAAATGGAGACATGTTGACCTTGATACACTAATAACCAGCAAGCATTGCAGGAACATGATTGTTGCTGAATGTGAAGTGTGCTGTGAAGGCAGATACCATCAATCACAGCCCATGCAATTTAGGATTTGTTGAAAATGTATTTTGACCAGACACATTTAATTGGCATCAAAATCTGGAATTTTTAATTCCAAACTGGCATTGAAAGATGCTTGCAGTGATTCACAGCCTATGTAACAATTTACATGTTCTGGAGCAAAAATGGATGAACAGAAATGGAACACAGTTCATAAACAAAAGGATTTATAATTTAGAAATGAAAACCTTGTTATAAATGTTATGGCCATGTTATGTTATCAGCAGCATATCATTGTAATTGCAATTTTCATTTTTGGTCGGAGCAAGGAGTCTGTAAAGCTAAAAATACACATGGTCGGTTTGCAGAAGGCTTCAATCGGGCATTGTCTCACACTGTCACGTTCTGTGGTCACTCAGACTTCTGTTAACTGTGAAACCTAGCTGTGACCAGAAAGTTTTATATCAATGAAGTTTATTTTGCATTTAAACCAATGTTTTCTATTTGGCCATGCTGGGAAATTTTAGATTATTTTTACTGCTTGTTATGGAACAAGTTTTTTTTTGTATTTAACATTTTCAATCAATGGAACAAATTTTTGCTGCTCAAAATCAGAGTAATTCAATGTCTATCTAGAATTCAGCCCTTAACCTGAAATTACATGTTAACAGGCAAGTATAATTTAAATTATTTTACTATCAAAGTGCAATACATCTGTAATAAGCTACAATTTTCAATAGTTTGCTTAAGTTGCATTCCAGTAGGATATTGCAATGCTGAGGCTAGTTGCACAAATCAACTGATTTAAGAAGGATACCAGTATGTAGAGTGTGCGGTGCCTTAAATGGTTATACAGAGAAAACAGAATTGATCAGATTAATAAAGTTGCTGTGAGTTAACTGTACTTATTGAAGTCATGTGATGGACATTTTATAAAAAGGTCTGTATTATAATAGTGATAATGAGAATGCTGTTTATAAATAAACAGAACACAGTCGCTGTGATGCAGTCTCATTTAAAATGATCTTTAAGTTAGCGTATTTCTTAACTGAAAATTCTTTTTCCAAATACTGATTGTAAAAAAAAATACACTTCCTGGATAATTTTTATGTAAGAATATCAGAATTGTTACAGTACAGAGGAGACCAATCACCTGGCCATGCTGGCACCAGCTCTCTGAATGAGGAATTCTCCTAGTATCTTTCCCCCGCCTTCTTCCTGTAACCCTGCACATTCTTCCTATGCAGATAACAGTCCAATTCCCCTTTGCATTCTTCAGTTAAACCTGTCTGTACTACATTCCGAGACAGTGCATTCCAGACCTTAACCATTTGCTGCCTGAAAAGGTTTAATCTCAATGAGGTTCACCCACTGTGGAATAGAATTAAAAAGAAAGATCCGGACTTTTTTATGATTGTTACAGAGATGATTTGGTGTTTATATGGGCTTAACTTAAACTGTACTTTCACATGTATAAGGCTGTTTAAGATAAACCAATTCAATCTCTTGGGCTACAAATTTATAAATAATGGACATCCAATCTCAAATTGACCATTGCTTTTCAAACACTTTGAAGCACTTTGTATCTTTATCCATGGTTGTATTTTTCACAAATGGATCTAGTTTTGCCTGAAATGAAATAATGTTGAATATGCACATTAGGTTGGCTACTATCTTAACAAAGAAAGATAGGTAAATGATTTATCTAGTACTTTGTCAAAAGATCCTTCCTCTCATCTGAAGGAGCCCACCCAAGATATTTGTGTCTTTTGTTGACTGAGTTGTTACGTGTTTCATCATTCATGGTATTTCTTATTGCTTTTTTTTCATTGAATATGTAAACATTTTGAAATTATGCCTGGTGAAAAGCCCTGCCTTTGTTTAATAGCAACAATATTTACATAGCACCATTAATGTAATAATAGGAGCATCATAAAACAAAATATAAGCTGCGTAAGGATATATTACAGCAGATGATCAAAAACTTGATTATAGGTTTCATGGAGTGTCTTAAATTAGGAAATTGAAGTGGAGAGCAGAGAGGTTTAAGGAGTGAATTTCAGAGCTTTAGGACTGAGGCAGCTGAAGCCACATCTACCAGTGATGGAGCAACTAACATTGGGATACTCGGGATACTTGAGGCCTGCAGAGGTGGAGAGTGATTACAAACGTAGGGATGGGCAAGATCATGGAGAGATTTGAAAAGAAGGATGAGAATTTTAAATTGTTGCTTAGTTGGCAGCCAGTTTAGATCAGTGAGCACAGAAGTGATGGATAAATGGAATTAGGCGCAAGTTAGGACATGGGCGGTAGAATTTTGGGTGACCTAAATTTTACAGCAGTTAGAAAGCAAGAGGCCATCCAGGAGTTCATTGGATAATCAAATTTGGAGGAACAAGATCAAGGATGAGCCTTCCACAACAGACGTGCTGAGGCAGATGTAGAGTAGGGCAATATTAGGGAGATAGAAATAGGTGTTCAAATGCATTTGCAAGCCTACCTTAGTGACATATTTGACCCTGAACAATCTGGTTTAACCGCAGATAGTTGTCAGGGAGAAGAATGAAGTTTGTGGCTGGACAAGGGCTGGAATTTCTCTGCCATTCTTCCTGGTGGAAGTTTACGGTCCTGCCGATGATGGACTCCTGCCACATGTTTCCTGGGGAGGTGGGGGTGGAGTTTGCATGGAATGACACTAGAAGATCCCATTGCTGGCCAATGGTGCCGCAGCACACACCACTTGGAGGCACAGAAAACCCCATCCATAGGCTTCTGTCTTTCCAGTATTTAGTTGGAAGAAATTTCTGCTCATCCAATACTAAATGCTGGACTATGAGTCTGGCAATAGTGTGTCTGGATAGGTTCAGAAAAATGGTAGAGCCTCAAATTCCGGTCAAAAATGCTGTGATGCAAATTTAAAGTGTGGAACCTAATGGTCACTTGCGGGGGGGCGGGGAGGTTGCTGTCTATTGGGTGCAAAATCAATGGTAACCCCGCTGTGACACAAATAAGCTACCTTATCACCAGTAATCCAGGAAGGTGGATGTCTTGTCTCTGAAGGCTGCTGGCCAAGTGGAAACTGGCAGCTCTCCAGTACTCAGCCACTGGGACTGTGGGCTACTGCCGGTTATGTAGTGAAGCCTACGTCATGGATTAACATTGGAGACCAGGTAAAAGGTCAATGGGGTGGATCAGACTGGAGGACCCCGGTAAGTGGAGGAGGAGGTTCAAATTAAAGGGCGGGGGAGTTTCACTCATGTTTTTCCATTCTGCATATGGGTACCTCTGTGCTCAACAGAGGGGCCAGCCCTCCCTACCTCACCAAGCCTCAGGCCTACCCACCACTTAAGGGCCTTAATTGGTCTCAAGGCTGAAAGACCGTCTTGGAGTTTTCTTGCCGTCTTTTATTTTGCTCCTTGCCCCAGATGTCTGTTGCATATAGTTCCATGGTACTTTTTATCCACTGGTATGTTTCCAAAATGGCCATTATTCATATGTGAATCTTGATGTTGAGAAATTGAATTTAGCCCATTAAAGTGCATATAATAAAGCAGTTGGATAATAGTGATCTTAATCTGACACTACATTTTTTACTATTTTAAAAAGCTTTTGCAGAATTAGAACTAATCTATAGCTGGATATAAGGCAGTATTTGGGTGACTGCAGTTACTGGTCTAGTTCAAGAAATTAAAAAAACACAGGGTTCCAGAGGAGTCGATAATAGATTGTATCATGAATGGATACTGTCCAACCAAATTTTGGAAGGTCAAAATTCTGAACAATATTTGGTTCACAAGATTACAGTACCACTATCTTAAATAACTGGGGCAATGGCTGTTTCAAAAGTGATGCCCCATCTGGAGGCCAACTCATTGTAGCAAACATTAAATTATCATCCATTGTGGATCACCTTGTACTTAGGTGGTTGGTTTCTGAAATCCATCCGAAACATCTTAAATAAAAACAGAAAATTGTATAAATTCAAATGTCAGGAAGAATCATTTTTGGTTTAGACCCTTTTTCAGAAAATGCCCTTGAAGGGCTATTCTGTGATGAACGGGGTTTGTTCCAGAAACTTTCTCCGGAGGAAGAAGAAATAGATGAAGTAGTACATTCCCCTTGTACATTGTATGTTCTGTGAAACCAATGTGTGTTGTGGGAAAAAAAAATCCACAAACTGATTCAAATGTTTGATATTTTAAAGTTGCTCAAGTTAATTCTTATATCATTACTTCTGGTAAATTCAGGGAATTCTGCACACTTTGAGCTTGCCAATTGGGAAACCAGATAACAGACTGCAATGCTTAAAGAATTACAATAACAATAGAACTGTGATGTCAGGAATAGATGTGTTATTTTACTAAGGCAATATGAATAAACAATTCACTTTAAGAATTATGGTTTTTTTTTTAAATGCTCCACCGCTTGTTCTTATTTCCTGATCCTCTATCCTTGTTCTCTCTTTCAACATCTAATATGCACCCTTTATATTTTGCTGACTACAGTCCATATTTTGGTTTCCAACATTTTTCTTTTATGGTTGAAATATGTACTTTATCTATTCTGTGCCTTCTGCATTCCACTGTTCATTTTTGAGCTGAGACCTTCATTAATACAATTTGACCTTGGGTTAGAAAATCTTATCTCGGATGCCAATTATTCACGAAGCAGCAAAGGTTCAAAATTGAGGCTTGACTGACCAGATTAAATTTATGAGAAGCCTAAAGGTGGGTGTTGCAAGTACTTGACAGATTATGTTGGTAGCTGGCAAAGTAGAAGGAAGTTGCTTTGTGCTGTGCCTGCCCAAAGATTAAGTTAATCCACTTTTGTCACCAATCTCTACCCTTCGCTACAGAACTGGTGTTCACATCCATAGCCATTGAGCTTAATGCTCCCTCCACCCACATTGTCTGTATCTTTAGCTAGTTTTAGGGATTCTCATTCTAATCAGTATTCTGTAACTTGATTTTGTGTCTCTGTGCACTGTTTGAGAGCACATTTCTCCATCTGACGAAGGAGCAGCGCTCCGAAAGCTTATGGTATTTGCTACCAAATAAACCTGTTGGACTTTAACCTGGTGTTGTTAAAACTCTTACTGTGTTCGCCCCAGTCCAACGCCGGCATCTCCACATCATATCTCATAGAAGACAGAGGGTGGTGGTGGATGGAAAATTTTCAGACTGGAGACCAGTTACCAGCGGTGTACCACAGGGATCAGCGCTGGGTCCTCTGCTATTTGTGATTTTTATCAATGACTTAGAGGAGGGGGCTGAAGGGTGGATCAGTAAATTTGCTGATGACACCAAGATTGGTGGATTAGTGGATGAGGTGGAGGGCTGTTGTAGGCTGCAAAGAGACATTGATAGGATGCAGAGCTGGGCCGAAAAATGGCAGATGGAGTTTAACCCTGATAAGTGCGAGGTGATTCATTTTGGTAGGACAAATTTGAATGCGGATTATAGGGTCAATGGCAGGGTTCTGAGGAATGTGGAGGAACAGAGAGATCTTGGGGTTCATATCCACAGATCTCTGAAGGTTGCCACTCAAGTGGATAGAGCCGTGAAGAAGGCCTATAGTGTGTTAGCGTTTATTAACAGGGGTTTGAGTTTAAGAGCCGTGGGGTTATGCTGCAACTGTACAGGACCTTGGTGAGACCACATTTGGAATATTGTGTGCAGTTCTGGTCACCTCACTATAAGAAGGATGTGGAAGCATTGGAGAGAGTGCAGAGGAGATTTACCAGGATGCTGCCTGGTTTGGAGGGTAGGTCTTATGAGGAAAGGTTGAGGGAGCTAGGGCTGTTCTCTTTAGAGTGGAGGAGGATGAGAGGCGACTTAATAGAGGTTTATAAGATGATGAGGGGGATAGATAGAGTGGACGTTCAGAGACTATTTCCTCGGGTGGATGTAGCTGTTACTAGGGCGCATAACTATAAGATTCATGGTGGGAGATATAGGAGGGATGTCCGAGGTAGGTTCTTTACTCAGAGAGTGGTTGGGGTGTGGAATGGACTGCCTGCTGTGATAGTGGAGTCGGACACTTTAGGAACTTTCAAGCGGTTATTGGATAGGCACATGGAGCACACCAGAATGATAGGGAGTGGGATAGCTTGATCTTGGTTTCGGACTAAGCTCGGCACAACATCGAGGGCCGAAGAGCCTGTACTGTGCTATACTGTTCTATGCTCTATGCTGTTTAACAGTGGAGAGGCATTGTAACCCAGCTGTACTTCTAGAGTCCACGCACATACCTCTTTAGTTGGCCCCTGGCCAACCTGTTGGACTTTAACCTGGTGTTGTGAGACTTCTTACTGTGCTTACCCCAGTCCAACGCCAGCATCTCCACATCATAGTGATCAGGAACCAGAACTGTGATTTATTTTTCCCCTCCCTAGCCCAGGATTTTGTCATCAATTGTAGTGCCCCTTACTGTCATTCCAGTTGAGATCAGCTAACACAGCACAGACCAGGAATCATACCTGATCCTCTTAAACAAATCTGCACCATAATCTATGACCCAATCGTAATACATTCCTCACATGGGTGTGTCTGTTTACACATTCAACACACACAAACCAAGAGTGAAAAAATATAGTCTTCGGTTTTTCAACATATGTTGAAGACCTAAGAAAAAATGTTAGCAAAAGAAATCCTTGCATGTCTTGCGGACTAATACTAAAAGAATTTCGATCGCTTTTCGGCCTTTTGGCTAAGATTAAGTGTAGTATGGTCGGCAGCCCATGGTCGGCTGCACTTGGTTGAGGTCATTAGGTTACACTGAAGCTTCATATGTTTCATATGAAGCAATTTTTTAAAGCGGCATCTCGGCCTTTTGGCTAAGATGCAAATGAGCTCAAGTCTTGGAGGAGGAACCTCCCCCTTCTCCAATCAGCTTGGCTCATGTAGATCGGGCCCAGGACAGGGTGGTTTGGTCGCTTGCCCTGTCTTGTCAGCCTGGATCTGAAATGTCTCAACTTGTTGAGACTCTGAATTGGATTTGATTTGATTGAATTGGAAAAGTATAAAAAAAAGAATTTCTATCCTGATAGAGAGTGCTTACCTTTTTATGTGTATTAGTCATCATTCTTTGAAACCTGGTCACTACTTGCTAAATTGACTGAGATTGTGCAATAAGAAACTAAAGTTTAAAAGACTAATGGTCATGTGTAATATGATCTGCTATCCATTAAATCTGCCCTTGTGTCTTTTAGCATCACGACATTGTAAAAATGTTTTGTAAGAAAATAGGCAAAAATCATATCGTTATGGGTTATGTTTTAGGATAATTTTCAGCACATTTTAGTAACCATTGGGATACATTTTCATGTATTATTACAGGACATTTGCCTACTGAAAAATAACTTCAATAATTCAGAAATAGGTGTGAAAATTAAATGTTGATATGAATAATTTGACATTTTTGGGGTTTTTGCTGCAGTTGCTATAGCTGATAGGAATAGGTGTGCCTTATCAGTTTTGTCCATAGATATTTCCCAATCAGCAAACTTGTCTTCCTCTGAATTACAGTAAGAGTTTTAACAACACCAGGTTAAAGTCCAACAGGTTTATTTGGTAGCAAATGCCATTAGCTTTCGGAGCGCTGCTCCTTCGTCAGATGGAGTGGAAATCTGCTCTCAAACAGGGCACACAGAGACACAAAATCAAGTTACGGAATACTGATTAGAATGCGAATCTCTACAACCAACCAGGTCTTAAAGATACAGACAATGTGAGTGGAGGGAGCATTAAGCACAGGTTAAAGAGATGTGCATTGTCTCCAGACAGGACAGCCTGTGAGATTCTGCAATACACAGGAGACAATTTTCTATTTAGATGCCTTTTCTATTTAGTAACTTGGCTTAAAAGAACGTCAAAATTATTTCATAATGCTGAATGGGCAAGGATTTTGTAACATAAAATTGTCCAAATCACTTGTGAAAAAACTTGGTGATTGAAAGACATAATGAAGTCTTCCTTTAGATGCAATTCAGCCTGATGGCAGATTATGTTTGGCAGAAGCAGATCAACACAATGTCAGTGCATTACGATGAGTTTCTTGTGGATGTTTTCTCATCTTCAACATCTTTGGCTGCTGTTGTAAGGGCTAGAATTGATCTTTTTGTTGGTGGTTTCAATGTGTTAACTTATTATTCCTCTAAAAGTGAAGTTAGGTGGTCCCAATCCACAGCAGGAGAGGAGGGAAAATTGTCTCGAGTTCCAACTCCTGGTCACTGTTTGTGTGTTGTTTGAATGTGTGTGTGTATTGCCAGGCTTGGGATTAAATTATCTTTTACCACTCAACTACATAGGAATAGTTGTCATTTGGAGAGGTAGTGAAGCATATCCAACACACAACAGAGAAAAATTGGTATGGAAAATAACAATAATAATGTATGTATTGCATAATATCACTCATCTGGTGAAAACAGCAATGTATTCTGGAAGAATTCCTCCATTATTCATTTTTGAAGCAAAATGAATATACATGAAATGCAACTGCTAATGAATCTACCATTTTAGAATGCTACCCATGATCAGCATGAACTGATAATGATGCTGCAGAGGAAATGTAGTCCTTATTGTGTACTGTATGAGTGACATTTTGGGCATGACAGAATGATTATCATAGAGATCATAGAAACCCTACAGTGCAGAAGGAGGCCATTCGGCCCATCGAGTCTGCACCGACCACAATCCCACCCACGCCCTACCCCCACATATTTACCCGCTAATCCCTCTAACCTACGCATTTTAGGATTCTAAGGGGCAATTTTTAACCTGGCCAATCAACCTAACCCGCACATCTTTGGACTGTGGGAGGAAACCGGAGCACCCGGAGGAAACCCACGCAGACACGAGGAGAACGTGCAAACTCCACACCGACAGTGACCTGAGCCGGGAATCGAACCCGGGACCCTGGAGCTGTGAAGCAGCAGTGCTAACCACTGCGCTACCGTGCCGCCCTTTATCGCATTGATTATTGCATTGATAAATATATAGCCACCACAATATATATAGACATCACAAAATAAGTCTTGTATTAGTGTTAGTAAGGTAATTGATGGCAGTACTGAACTTTTCATTTGAATCATAGTCAGTGGGTAGCAGAGGGTTTTTTGTGGACTGTATAGGTGTCTACCATGGTGTCTCAGGCTATGTGTAACATTTAGATCTGTTCAATTAATTTGCGTTTATTTCAAATTTTTGTAAATGTACAAATGATGTTTAGACCACCATGAAGGCAAAGGTGTTCAGGACAGTTCTCTCCGAATCTCTGGACCACCGCACAAAAAAAGGGACAAATAATAAAACGTAGTTCCTCGGACTGACTGCGAGATTGTCAGTACTCAAGGTCTTAGATTAGTACCCTCTACTCAAACCGATGCAACACTTCTGTTTGCTATGGTCTCTCTCTAAGTGCGATTGACAATTAAGTACCAATTAATGCAGACCTAAGTCACTTAAAAGGAAACTTCCATCCATAGGGCAGGATTTTCCCATTGGCTTTGCAACTTGACATTGGAAGCAAATCTGGGTCCCAAGTCCATGCTTGCTGGGTACTAAATTGGTGAAGTTAATTTCCCTAATTGGCCATATCCATGCTTGTCCTTTTGTGGACAGCAGTCAGGCTCTTAATTCTGGTGGCCCAATGAAAGGCCAGATAGCTCCTGAGCCTCCATAGGGAGAGGTGGGTGCTACTGACGTGCCCCTCAGAGGCATAAATTTAAGCTTTAAATTCAGAGGGGCTAAGCCAGCTAACCTATTGGTCAAGAATGCAGCCTTTGCTGCCCTCTCCTTGAAGGGACGGAGTCTCCAACTCTGATAGCCACCCAGCCTGTCACAGGGAAGCTGAGCCTATAGAGCTGGTGGCCCTCACATAGGGCTGGGGATTTTTTCCATTGTCAGCAATATGCCAGTGAACCCTCTAAATGACTCCCTAATTGGCTGCCTGCCTCTTCTCAGTGAGTAAATTAAGAAACGTTTATAGAAGTCAATGACAAAAGATGAAAGCAGAAATATCAATGGTTCAAAATACTGTATTAAAATATAATTTCCCATGTTGGTAAAACAGTTTGCTAAAGATTAAGTTTGAATTTCAACAACTACTTTTAAAACAAAAATCGCTGAAGGTTCAAACTGCAGACAGCTCCTAACCGATTATCATCCTTGTCCCACTGACAGAAATATACAGTACAACCCATTAGGCGATGCAGAGCCAGCTGTATAAAATACACTGGGGATCAAATTGGTCAACGCAAATGTGAAACAGGTGATAGCGAATTAGAAATTTATTTTACATTGCACCCAATTTTCTTGTGAAATTATTCTAAGCTTATCCAGAGCAAAATTCTGAAGCGCTGGTTTGCATGCAAGAGTAATGTGCCTTTATCCTACTGAATGCATAATGGCTTCATACAGTTATCAAAGCAAATGCAGTGCCATTTTTTATCTTTGTATCATGCTGGACAAGCCACTTGGATTATGGCTGCAGGAATAGGCTGGCAGCTGCAGCCATCTCCGATGCCTGCCAGTGCTCTGGTATTTCAGCTATTGTGGGCCAATGTAGAGGAACGGTTTTCCTTCATCCCTTATTTGTTAATCTCCTTGCCTTTGGTACCTCTTCCTTAACTGTTGTTGCACAATTACTCATTAATTATGAAGTTTAAAAATGTGAAAGGATGATAGGAACTGAATATATTGAATTGATTTTCCCTTAGAATACGGTGTCTCATCCTATAAAATCAGTAGTCTGTTTGCCAGCAGAAGTTGGTTTGATCTTGCTTCTGTTATTCGGGAAATGAAAACAGCATCATTTATTTCAGCCTGGCTCCTACAGCATTGCTGCATTATTCCTCTGAACCAGGCAGCACAGGAAGGAAAGAATTGTGGCTGTTCAACAAAATGCACTTAAAACATATTCCTGTAAATGTGTATATTTTTTAAAGTGCACCAGCAGCTTTCCTGATAGATCAGTTTTTAAAGGTACAGAGTGGATGCAAACCAGAAGTTTTGTATCCTAGGGATGGCACTGTAGCACAGTGGTTAGCGCTGCTGTCTCACATCACCAGGGGCCCAGGTTCAATTCCGGCCTCGGGTCACTATCTGTGCAGAGTCTGCACATTCTCCCTGTGTCTGCATGAGTTTCATCCGGGTGTTCTGCTTTCCTCCCACAATCCAAAGATGTGCGGGTTAGGTTGTTTGGCCATGCTAAATTGCCCCTTAGTGTCAGGGGGATTAGCAGGGTAAATTTGTGGGATTACGGGAATAGGGCCTGGATGGGATTGTGGTCGGTGCAGGCTCCTTCTCCACTGTAGGGATTCGATGATTCTATTTGGTGTTGAATGATCTGTTTCTGAGCTAGGGCACTGATAGGAGGCTTGCAATTGGGATTCTAAGGTCATAGAGGGGAAGATCTCCAAATATTCACACTCCTAACTGCTGTTGGAAACTGAAATGAGAGTAAGGCTATCTTGCATCTCCACAGTGAATAGTCTGCTGTTATTTAAGATCGAGACATTTCACAAAAGGTAATTTGGGAAAGGTTGCAGAAGACCATAGGCACTGGTGGAACCATAATCCTCACACAAATCGGTGCTTTCAGGAGGGGAGGGAAAAAGCTGGAAAAATAGTTATTTTAGAAAGTGCTATAGTGCCATTAAGCTGCTGCTGCTTGTAGTGACCAGTTACATATTCTCACTTCTCACAATTACAAGCATGGCTGAAAACAACTGCTAGTTATTGTTACTTTTTAACATTCAATGTTAATTTATTTTTAAAATTTGCAATAGCAAGATGCATCAGACACATGAAGCACTAAGCTCAACACCCCATAGCAGCAGTGATGGTTAAGATGATGTTGAGTGACATACGCACATGAGCAGTCTACGAACAAGAACAAATGTTGCTGGAAGTATACGACAGGTTAGTCAGCATAAAATCAAGGCAACATTTCAGCCAGGCTCCTCTTAAACCATGAAGACACTCTCTAACAAAACACCGTCCCATCATCACCCTCAATAGGCGCTAAAAGACTTGCTCAGTGTACTTTTTGTTTCAAGTGGTCAACACTTGCAGTTTTTAATTTTTTATTTTTTGGGTTAATTTAATATGGATGAATACTATTTCTATAGATCACCGTCTTCTTGCAGCTCTGATGACTTATTTGATTGTACTGTGGCAATGCATCTCTGGCCTAACGAATCCTGCAATGCAGCTCAATAATTTACCCACGGATGTGAAAAATATTCTCATATAGTAACAAACGTTCACCGAGAATGTCTGACAATTACATGCCATTAATGAAAGGTTTACAGATTTATAATACAGCGTATGCATCTCAGTTTGGCACACTGATGTCCATTAACATCTACAGGTAACAACTGTCAAAGAAGCAAGCAATGCTTCTGCTTCCTCCTTTTGTTCTTTTTCTTCTTAATGGCACTTAAAGCTGCACTTGAAGCTTCTTTGAAGATATCCTCTATGTTCTCACGGAATTTGGCTGAGCATTCCAAGTACATCACAGCATTAATCTGGCGAGCAACCTCTTCACCCTCGAACAAAAATGAGACAATGTGAAAACTTCATTATTTTTTCTCTTCCCTTCCCATAGTCTTAGTCTGTTTTGCTGCCATTCATTTCATCCCTGCAGCCTTGTCAATGGGAAGAACTTTGTTGCAGACTTCTCTTTAGTTTTTCCTATGCGGTTCTGTAATGAGATATCCATCAACCAGCATCACATTCTGGACAAGATTTCATTGAATCCCAACAGTGCAGAAGAAGGCCATTTGGCCCATCGAGCCTGCACCGACAACAATCCCACCCAGGCCCTATCCCTGTAACCCCACGGATTTACCCTGCTAATCCCCCTGACACTGAGAGACAATTTACCGTGGCCAATGCGCCCAACCTGCACATCTTTGGACTCCATTCCTCCATCAACATCACCAAAACAGATTATCTCATCATTATTCACTGCTGCTGTGGGACTTTGCATTGTATAAATTGGCGACCATATTTCTTGCATTCCAACAGTCACCATACTTACAAAGTATTGACTTTGCTCTGAAACACTGCAGGATATCCTGTAGCTATGAAAGACACTACACAGACAACACCATTTTATAAAGGTTAGGTTACAAATGTGAATGACGCTTTCTTTGGTTCCATTTTGAATGTTTTGCAGTTTTTTTTTAAAGAATCCATTAACTCCAGCTTCACTTTTTTTGAAAACTTTTTTTCTTATCACTTTATTCTTACTGTTCTCTTTATTCATTCCTCTTCATCTTTCTCCGTTTCATTTGTCGCTTTTAACAGTTTCTATTGTTGCCTGTTTTACTTTCAGTTCCTTTTTTTGCCAATATTTTAAATTTTTTTTACTGTTTTCTACCATTTTGGTGATTTTACACTTGTCTATAGGCCAAGCTTGTGGTTGTCAGTAACTCCTACAAGTCAGGAAAACCACATGGTCGGGGAAGGATCTGTTTCTCATGGGGGTGTGAAGGGCGGCCCACAAGGGTTTTGGCATTGCTGTCACACAATGGTGACAGCAAAGAAGGAGGCCATCTGGGCTGTCAAGTCCGTGCTGGTTCTTTCCCGCTCAATCCAGTAGTCCCACTCCCCTGCCCTTTCACTGTAACCCAGAAAATATTTCCCTTTTCTAATTCCCTTTTGAAAGTCTCAATGGAATCTGCTTCCACCACCCTTTCAACCAGTGCACTCCGGATTATCATCACTCGCTGCATTAAGTTTTACCTCGTTTCATGTTTGATTCTTATAATTTTAAACCGATGTCCTCTGCTTCCAGACCCTTCCACCTTCGGGAAGTTACCTTCTACACCTCTCGTAATTTTGCACATCTCTGTTAAATCTCCTTGTTGATATGTTTATTATTGATTAATATTATCCATCTGTCCAACAGACTATCAGGCAAGTGTATGGATGAGCTTCTTTGGATTATAAGGGGTCTTCACTTCATGGTCCTTTGCATAACTCCAGAACAGGGTTCATATTCCTAGCGAAGCCTCTAATTGCCTTTGGATGTTCTGCACACAAGTTGGTCACTTTACCAACATCGCCAAAGGTACTTTGACAGTGACTGCTCCATTCTTGGAACTTTTTAGTAAAAGATTGTTACTCCAAGATAAAGTTGTGGCAATTTGTAGTAAAATTGGCCAATGCAAAATGTCATGCCAACACAAATTGGCAAAGCTTAAGGAAGAAATAAAGACAATTTTAAGTCTGTTTAATTTTTAATGTATCGTAAACTTCAGAGAAACATGTCTGAAGTATATGTTTGCTATTCAAACATATCACAAATATCTTAATTTTTCAATTTTTTTTATATAATCAGCAAATTTGTACTGCGAACACAGCTTTCATTGCTAACAGTGGTTAGCACTGCTGCCTCACAGCGCCAGGAACCCAGGTTCAATTCCGGCCACGGATGACTGTGTGGAGTTTGCACGTTCTTCCCGTGTCTGCGTGGGTTTCCTCCGGGTGCTCCAGTTTCCACCCACAGTCCAAAGATAGGCGGGTTAGATGGATTGGCCATGCTAAATTGTCCCTTAGTATCAGGTGGACTAGCTAGGGTAAATACGTGGGGTTACAGTGATATGGTCTGGGTGGGATTGTTTTCGGTGAAGGCTTGATGGACCGAGTGGATGCCTTCTGCACCATAGATTCTATGATTTGCCTCTCTGGCCCTATTTCAACTCCCCAGTCTGTATGGTATTAGTTGATGTAAACAGCGAAAACAGGTGGAAAAAATTGATCATAGCACTCCTAGATTAGAGAAGATTTTTAAAAAACCCAAATTCTCTGGGTAGGAGCATGACCTTGCCAGGCCGGCATTTATTTCCAGGGTGGTGGTAGATCTTCTCGAACCAGTACAGACCATTTGGTGAAGGAATTCCCACAATGATATTCAGGAGAGAATTCCAGCATTTTGACCCAGTGATGATATAGGATATCCAAGTCAGGAGATGTTAACTTAGAGGGGAACTTAATTTGATTTGATTTATTTTTGTCATATGTATTAGTATACAGTGAAAAGTATTGTTTCTTGTGCGCTATGCAGACAGAGCATACCATTCATAAAGAAGGAAAAGGAGAGGGTGCAGAATGTAGTGCTACAGTTATAGCTAGGGTGTAGAGAAAGATCAACTTAATATAAGGTAGGTCCATTCAAAAGTCTGATGGCAGCAGGAAAGAAGTTGTTCTTGAGTCGGTTGATACGTGACCTCAGACTTTTGTATCTTTTCCCCAACGGAAGAAGGTAGAGAGTATGTCCGGGGTGCGTAGGGTTTTTGATTATGCTGGCTGCTTTTCCAAGGCAGCGGGAAGTGTAGACAGAGTCAGTGGGTGGGAGGGTGGTTTGAGCGATGGACTGGGCTTTGTTAACGACCCATTGTAGTTGCTTGTGACCCTGGTCAGTGCAGAAGCCATACCAAGCTGTGATACATTCAGAAAGGATGCTTTCTTTGGTTATGGTGATCCAATGAACCTAAAGTTTCTGAAAGTGCTCCTATGTAGATATTGGCTAAGGAAAGAATCTGGCTATTTTGTGATGTTACCAGCACTCAAATTGCCTTCCAATATTGGCTGATATGGCTCGACCATAAATAGTAACACATGGCACATCTGAATCCACAGCTCATTAATAAGGTAACACCTTGAGTAAATGGGAGAAAGTTGGAGTACTCTTCAAATGCACGGCTTGTTGTATTAGTTTTTTTGTGATGTTTCTAATATACTGAAAAACAGGCAGAGCTTGGACAATTAAATCGATCATGTGAGATTAGTTCAAACATTTTTTTTAAAAAAGTTCCACTCTACCTCATTATATGTGATTGGTTCCTGATGGGCAGCTCTCAATCTTCTCAAACGTTCTTTATCCATTCGAAGATCCGTTTTGCAACCAATCAGAAGCATGGGAGCTCCCTGACAGAAATGACTTACTTCAGGAATCCACTATCGTTGTTGAGGAAATGCAACAAAAAACAAACAGCCTTTAACATCACTTGTAGGAAAATATAGCATTGCATTTATGTTAAGCATCGTTCCACATTTGTTCAAGCTTTGGCAGAGCTCAAATTACTCGTGCTTCAGTCGCTTTTCTTTACAATTTTGGTCAGAACTAATGGTCCAACGTTTGCTACCAAAATAACAATGGGTTTAACAGTGCCCGCCATGATTAATCTGTGAATTGTATGGCAACTTGTGGTGAGCAAGAAGTACCCCGTGAATCGTAATTCGTCACAATTTGCTGGCGATTTGTCACTAGCCTCGTGACAATAGCAGCTCACCCTCGACCTTTCAGAGTGTTTCATGAAATGGTTGCATTTCCGCATCAATTATCAATTGAATTCAACGCAGAAAGTCAGTGCCGAGGGAGATTGGGGAATTTAGCTACAAGGTTAGACTGGAGAAGGTGAGGCTGGTCTCCTTGGAGGTAAGAAGGCTGAGCGGAGGAGAGCTGAAAGAGGTGTATAAGATTAAGGCAGCTTTAGATAAGGTGGACAGAAGTAATTCCCATTAGCTGAAGGTGCCAGAGCAAAGAGACAGAGATTTAAGGGATTTTGGGCAAAAGATGCAAGAGGGATGTGTGAGATTTCTTTTGCGCAATGAGTGGTAACGCCATCTACAAGAGTGGTGGAAGCAGAGGCCATTGATGATTTCAAATGGAAATTGAACAGGCACTTAAGGGAAATAAACTTACGGAGATGAGGTGGGAAAATGGGACCGACAGAGAGCTGGGTGGGCCTGATGGACTGAATGACATCCTCTGTGCTGTGATAACTCTATAATTTAACAGTGCAAGTACCTTTTCCAATAGGACTATTTATCCCTGAAATAGTTATGTTAATGTGCTGTAGGAAACAGCTAGGTGATGAAATACACATAACGAGCAATGGAATTAACATATTTGTACTGTAGATGATCATACTGTGTCCAATATTCTGAAAATCCTTGGGCCTTACTGCCATCCTGGTGAAATTCTGTAAGATGTGGTCATGCTGTGCTTCCACATGGAAGTTCCATGCACTGCATTACATAAAATTAGGAGGTAGGTTTATACCTGCAATATTTTTAGCTCCCAATTGCATTTAGACATTATGGGGAAATGTTGAACATGGGTGAACTACCCCACAATAGTACCCCCATACACCTCCAGATACATAGACAGAAAGTGCAATTCGCAGACAGTGGAGATGACATTTCCCACCCTGTTAGTTATAGATGATATTTTGTCTATCAAGAAGGGGACAGAAGAAAATAATACACAATGTATTATAAAAACGGTGGTTAGGGTTAAATAATAATTACAGAAAAATGCTAAAACAAATACCATGACAAAAGTAGAAGGACATGATTTGCACCCTCACCTTAATACGGACATTGTCAAAACTTGTGGGGTTTGTGACATCATAACATATGAGGAAGACATGTGTATCTTGGTAGGAAAGTGGGCGAAGTCTGTCATAATCCTCCTGACCTAAATTTAATAAAACAGGAAAGCAAGCACGAAATGATGCATGTTCTTTATTTGAAACTATTTATTCAACTAATTAAAAGTTAAAGCTTATTTATTAGTCACAAGTAAGGCTTACATTAACACTTCAATGAAGTTGCTGTGAAATTCCCCTAGTCGCCACAGTCTGGTGCGTGTTCGGGTCAATGCACCCTAACCAGCACATCTTTCGGAATGTGGGAGGAAACCGGAGCACCTGGAGGAAACCCACGCAGACACGGGGTGAACATGCAAACTCCACACAGACAGTGACTCAAGCCGGGAATTGGACGCGGGTCCCTGGTGCTGTGAAGCAGCAGTGCTGACCACTGTGCTACATGCCGTCTATAATTACGCTTTGTCTGTGCAAGATATATCAGAACTAGGAGCATCTTGACATGGATAAATGCAAAGAAACAAATCCTGTAGACTTATCCTGGAATATGGTGCCATTGTTGCTGACAATACCCTGTACTCAGTCAACTGGTTGTTTTCATACATGACACTGGACTGTATGTGGCTGGAACTATAGAGAAAATATAAAATCGCACCTCTTCCAGTAACCGGGGAATCGAACCCCAGGATGATATTTCTCCTAAAGGTGTGCTGAAAGAGCAAAGGCTTCCCACTCCTACCTGGCTAAAATCAATAAACTCAGCATAGGTCAGTGATTGAGGCCATGATCTTCCTGTAATATGGGTACAGAAACTGGAGCACCCAGGTACAGAAAAGATTTACCAGGATGTTGCCTGGTATGGAGGGCATTAGCTATGAGGAGAGGTTGGAAAAACTTGATTTGTTCTCACTGGATCAATGGAGGTTGAGGGGCGACCTGATAGAAGGCTACAAAATTATGAGGGGCATGGACAGAGTGGATAGTCAGAAGCTTTTTTCCAAGGTGGAAGAGTCAATTACTAGGGGGCATAGATTTAAGGGGCAAGGCACCCACAGTAATTTGCTTTCATTTTAACCTATCAAGCTTTCTCTTTCTACAAGTTTAGCGACATTCTGAACTGTCAAAAAAAATCTTTGTTCGTACAAAATTTATATCTTTAAAGTCTTCAAACGGCTACTTCCATTTGTGTTGTGCGTTTAATAAAGAAACGTGCTTCAATGATTAAAATGTATGAAGGACGGGAAGTGAATGGTATTCACTTAATTAGGTTAATAACATTTCAACTATTTTTCAGGAAATGTATATTACCTTGGATAACATCAGAAGCAATATACTCCCGTCTATAAAGCATCTGTTTAACAAATGGCTCTTGAAACCTAATAAACGCCTTTAAGATTATGATGGTGTTTGATAGAGGTAAGAAATAAAGAAGATTTTTTTCCTCTTGGGATGAAGTCCAAAACTAGGGATCATAAATATAAGATGGCCACTAATGAATCCAATAAGGAATTCAGAATAAACTTCTTTATCCAGAGAGAGTGTAGAATCTAGAATAACTGTAACAAATAGCACAGATATATTTAAAGGCTAGTTATAGAGGCCTGTGGAGGAAAGGAATAGGATTTTTAAAAAAACATTACAGTGCAGGAGGCCATTCGGCCCATCGAGCCTGCACCAACAACAATCCCATCCAGGCTCTATCCCCGTAACCCCTCGTATTTAACCTGCTAATCCCCCTGACACAATTCAGCATGGCCAATCAACCTAACCCACACATCTGTTTGCCAATAGGGTTATATAAATGAGAGTGTGAGAGCTTTAAGCAACATCATAAACCCAATGAGCTGAATGACCCATTTCTGTTACAAACTGCGATGTAAGCATTGAACAAATTTCATAGATTTGGAAGGAGATTAGGGGGAAAACGATGAACCAACTCCTGTCAAAAGCAGAATGCGCCTTTTCCTCATTAAATTCAGCATGCTGCACCATGATACCTAGAGAATTACTTTAAGGTTAAGCCACAATGCTGAGGTTGATATAAACAAAAGACAAGTTTCAGAGGAAATGAGTTATCTTGCAAAGACAGGAAGAGGTGTACAAAATATTTATCTGTCTCTTTGCAATAAATGCTAACCACATCCCTTTCCTTGTATCATTTCAGTGTACTGGGTGAGCAATGCATTGTGGATGTACTGTTCTGTGACACTTTCAGATTTTTTTTGGACAATTTCACAGTGCTGGAAAGGCATTTCTCTTAAGTCGACCTTATCCCTTAGAACCTGTTGGCCAATTTGTGTGAGTAACTGAGGACTGACAATTTTCACATGTACAATAGCCTGGAAGCAAGAACTGATGACCTATTCTGAGATTGACCAAAGGTCTAGAGACTGTTATTGTGTAGCTAAATGAAGCAACTAATTTGTACACCGTGCCTGACAAACATCAAATAAGATGGATGACCATTTTATCTATTTTTTTTGATGGCATTAGTTGAGGGATAGGAACGTTGGACCCAACACCAGGAAAACATCCTGTTCTTCTTCATAATATGCCACAGCATCTTTTATGTCCATCTGAACAGCCAGTTGGGACTTCAGTTTATATCCTCACATATATATCACCTTTAAGTGGAAGTTCACATACATAGAATCATATAACCATACAGAACAGAAAATGGCCCTTTGGCTCGTCACATCTGGACATACCATCTAACTATTCTAAACCCACTTTCCAACACTTGGCCCATAGCCTTGTATGCCTTGGCATCACAGATGCACATCTATTCATTCTGAGTCAGATAATTGTGGGTTCAAGCTCTTTTGTAGGATTTGAGGTGCCCTGGGTGAAAACCAGGGTGGCACTGAAGGAGTGCTGCATTATCAGAGATGCTATTCAGGAGAAAAGTAAACCATCAGGATCATCCAAAGTCAACACCTCTGATAATGCAACATTCCATCAGTGTCACCCTGGATTTTCACCCATGGTACCTCAAATCCTACAAAACAACTTGAACCCACAATTGTCTGGCTCAAAATGAATGGACTGCCAACTGAGTCAAACTGACACTACATTTTCTTCCTAGATTTAATGTTGCACAATCGGATATCAAGCAGCCCAGACTTTACAAATTGTACAGAAAATACAGTCCACGTTATAAGAGGGATGTGATAGCACTGGAAAGGGTGCAGAAAAGATTTATCAGCATGTTGCTTGGGCTAGAGAGTTTCATTTATGAAGAGAGATTGGATAGACTGGGATTGTTTTCCTTGAAGCAGAGGAGACTGAGGGGGGACATGATTGAGATGAATAAAATTATGAGGCACATAGATAGAGTAAACAAAAAGAAACCTTTCCCCTTGGTGGAGGGATCAATGAACACTGGAAAATAGATTTAAGGTAAGGAGCAGGAAGTTTGGAGGAGATGTGAAGAAAATAATTTAATCCAAAGAGTGATGGGACTCTGGAACTCACTGCCTAAAAGGGCGATGGAGGCACAGACCCTCACAACATTTAAGAAGTATTTAGATGTGCACATGTGATGCCAAGGCATACAAGGCTATGGGCCAAGTGCTGGAAAATGGGATTGAATAGTTAGATGGTATGTCCAGATGTGATGAGCCAAAGGGCCATTTTCTGTTCTGTATGATTATCTGACTCTATGAATTTTCAATTGAAGGTGATACAAAGCATCAAAATCATGCTCATTCTCAAAGTTAGGTTTATATACAATGAGTGTCAGTAACAACAATTGGAAGAAATATTTAACAATCTCTGGTCAGTTATTTTTGTTAAATTCAAAATTTTTGAGTGGCAAATTCAACTGTTTCCTTGATTATGAAAGGTTTTCCCAATTGATAAAAGTGTTATCTCATAAGCTGAGTGTAAATAGCCGTTTACCTGATCAAATACCAGAATTACAGGAAAGATACCAGCCCTGGGGGTGGGATCCCAATAACTTACTGCAATTGTCAAAACTTGGGGACAAATCCATCATCCAGGAAACTCAAAATCTGCTTTTCCTAAACCTCATCAAATAACGTCTTGTGTAATCATCCTAATAGTTTAGGAGATTGCATTAGCTTTCAGAAAAGTGAATAATGCATATCATAGAATCCCTACAGTGCAGAAGGAGGCCATTCAGCCCATCGAGTCTGCACCGACCACAATCCCACCCAGGCCCTACCCCCACATATTTTACCCGCTAATCCCTCTAACCTACCCATCTCACGACTCTAAGGGGCAATTTTTAACCTGGCCAATCAACCTAACCCACACATCTTTGGACTGTGGGAGGAAACCGGAGCACCCGGAGGAAACCCACGCAGACACGAGGAGAATGTGCAAACTCCACACAGACAGTGACCCGAGCCGGGAATCGAACCCGGGACCCTGGAGCTGTGAAGCAGCAGTGCTAACCACTGTGCTACCGTGCCGCCATTACTTGAGTATTAACCAAACACAATTGGGAGATTATGCTCTGTACAACTATATTATTAAATATATTCACCAACTCCAGCATTACAGGAACTTGGCTGGAGATACAATCACAATTCTCCATCAGTTAATCAAATGCATCTCAATACTTTTACCAACAATTTGCTGACTAAGTTCATCTTCAATTAAATAAAACAAGCGATCTGAACTTTGTGACACGTTTTACACCCTTTTGTTAAAATAGTTGTAGCACTGGGGACTTTCCAGAGCAATTCTGTAGCTCATAATTTGCGGTGAACTTTCCACAAACTGTCACTTACAACCCAACCCAAAGGAAATCTATTTGGATCAATGTTAACAAACCACTAATTAAAAGGAAACGGCCATTTTAAACAAAAGACGTGAACTCCTCCAAGTTGGAGGAAGCAACCAGAGTAAACATGTCAATATTGTTAAGGTTGAGAACATACAGATATAAAATGGCACATAAAGCAAATACATATTCCATTACGTTAAAAAGAAAAGCTCATTTTCATGGAAACACTACAATCTACTATTTTAGAACCATAATAAGAGGAGTGTGGGGGAGGTGAAATTAGAGGGATAATCTCTCAAGGATAAGCTCTGCAAAAGAATTGCTCAGTTGTTATGGAAAATGTAATAACTCACCGTATGGATGAACATCCTGGGATTTATTTCTAGTTTCTCCTGATTTAGGTAATTCTAGTTGAGGTAGGGATGGTATAAGTAGGTTCAGTGTCACTGAGTTCAAGAGGAGGGGCTAGGTCTCTTGTGTTTCTGTTTCTGATTGTTTTCCAATAAGCGTTGCTAGAATGTGCGTGCGAATGTTGACTGAGAACAGAGTCTGACACCATCCACACTGGAATAGTCTGCAACAAGGGCTGTCTAGTCTCATTTTTGAAGAAACATTACCTGGACAAGGTACAGGAGGATGGCTATGCCTCATGAAATTGTAATGTGGAGATGCCGGCGTTGGACTGGGGGCCTCCTGAAATTGTACCTAGATCCTTCAGGAGAGTACGGGAAGTTTATTTGGCTCCATAATTTCTAATGGTGATTTATTGAACTGTTCCCATAGCCGCACCAACACTGCACAATTCTCAGAGATGGGACAGCGCAGGACCTTGAGTGCAGCCAGACCATACTGGGAAATTGTGAGGAGTTCCGCAATGCTTCCAATGTGTGCAGGCCACATGCAGTGACACTGTGCTGCATTATCTTCCAAAGTTCTTTGCATATCATCCTAATACCTGAGTATAAATGCCTCAATAGATTCTGCACCTATCCCCTGCTATTCCTTGGATAGCATGGTTTTAAAGTTTAGTTAGGTTTAGGTATATTAACAATCAGAGTTACTGAAGTATGAGTTACTGCTTCTCTTTGTCCAGCACCATAAGCTGTAACAGTCATAAACAAAGCATCACAAAGACATTAACTATTTGTTTTTGTATAACCTAGGTGGAATTTTTACATATGTGTTGCTGCATTCGGAACTTCTGAATCATCTCATTTCCTGAAGCACTAAAACAACCAGTTCGTCCACTGCAATATAAACTCTTGGTGTGATTCTTCAGGATTTTTATCATCTTACTTTCTAACAAAACAATATCACAACTGAAGATGAAAATTATTGTGTTATTGCCACATTGCAGCCTTATATTTCTACTTCTGAAACCATCTGACTAAAAATCTTGGTGGTGCACCAGTACCAAATGAGCGATATAAAATTGCTGCGTTCCAACCAGTACAACAGGTCTTGTTGTAAAGAAAGGCAATCAGGCCAGAGGTGCAGCCATAAAGGGCAAAGGATGATTCTGTAGACGGCAATGATCAGCCCACCACTTTGTGCAGAATTGGCGGATCCATTCTAAAAAGGACATTAAAGCCATGAAATGCGCACCACAGCATAATATCAGCGGTTAACAAACATTAAGTGGAGAGGTTAGAGATATTGGAACTGTTTCCACACAAACAAACAAAGCGAAGGAAATGCGATAGATTTTAAAATAATGAAGAGTTATAGAGTGAGATCACCTTGTCACAAGAGTGTCAATTTAAAATTGTTACCGAGATAAAGAAGATTAATTTTTATATGGGAAGATGTTTTTGTACTATAGAGTACATCAGAGCTGTAGTGGGAGTGCGGGTGTGACATTGCTGGAGTTGCCAGATTGGTAGGCCCCTTTGCTGGGAAGCCCTTGGAGACAGTCTTCATAGAAATCATAGAAACCCTACAATGCAGAAGGAGGCCATTCGGCCCATCGAGTCTACACCGACCACAATCCCACCCAGGCCCTACCCCCACACATTTTACCCACGAATCCCTCTAACCTACACATCTCAGGACTCTAAGGGGCAATTTTTTTTAACCTGGCCAATCAACCTAACCCACACATCTTTGGACTGTGGGAGGAAACTGGAGCACCCGGAGGAAACCCACACAGACACGAGGAGAATGTGCAAACTCCACACAGACAGTGACCCGAGCCGGGAATCGAACCCGGGACCCTGGAGCTGTGAAGCAGCAGTGCTAACCACTGTGCTACCGTGCCGCCCATAGTGATGTATCACTATGTGTGGGTGGGTGCTGTCTGTGTTGATGCTTATAAGATCGTGAGATTGTGCCACGTAGTTGCATTAATTGACCACCTGCCTCAGGTTGGACAGCAGCCAAGCCATGCCATTCCTGCTTCTGGGAATATCCCTTGGTGGCCGGAAAACGTCAAGCTTTCCTCCTGAAGCTTCCCGCCACCATTTTCTGAGCCTTCCTGCCTCAAAGCCAGTCTTCAGAGAGCTCTAAGATTTAGCCCTACAGCTTCTGATCCTAGAACCATAGAACCATAGAAAATTACAGCTCAGAAACAGGCCTTTTGGCCCTTCTTGTCTGTGCCGAACCATTTTTTGCCTAGTCCCACTGACCTGCACTTGGACCATATCCCTCCACACCCCTCTCATCCATGAACCTGTCCAAGTTTTTCTTAAATGTTAAAAGTGACCACATTTACCACTTTATCCGGCAGCTGAGGTGATTCATTTTGGTAGGACTAATTTAAATGTGGATTACAGGGTCAAAGGTAGGGTTCTGAAGACTGTGGAGGAACAGAGAGATCTTGCGGTTCATATCCACAGATCTCTAAAGGTTGCCACTCAAGTGGATAGAGCTGTGAAGAAGGCCTATAGTGTGTTAGCTTTTATTAACAGGGGGTTGGAGTTTAAGAGCCGTGGGGTTATGCTGCAACTGTACAGGACCTTGGTGAGACCACATTTGGAATATTGTGTGCAGTTCTGGTCACTTCACTATAAGAAGGATGTGGAAGCGCTGGAAAGAGTGCAGAGGAGATTTACCAGGATGCTGCCTGGTTTGGAGGGTAGGTCTTATGAGGAAAGGTTGAGGGAGCTAGGGCTGTTCTCTCTGGAGCGGAGGAGGCTGAGGGGAGACTTAATAGAGGTTTATAAAATGATGAAGGGGATAGATAGAGTGAACGTTCAAAGACTATTTCCTCGGGTGGATGGAGCTATTACAAGGGGGCATAACTATAGGGTTCGTGGTGGGAGATACAGGAAGGATATCAGAGGTAGGTTCTTTATGCAGAGAGTGGTTGGGGTGTGGAATGGACTGCCTGCAGTGATAGTGGAGTCAGACACTTTAGGAACATTTAAGCGGTTATTGGATAGGCACATGGAGCACACCAGGATAATAGGGAGTGGGATAGCTTGATCTTGGTTTCAGATAAAGCTTGGCACAACATCGTGGGCCGAAGGGCCTGTTCTGTGCTGTACTGTTCTATGTTCTAGCTCATTCCACACTCCCACCACTCTCTGCGTGAAGAAGCCCCCCCTAATATTCCCTTTAAACTTTTCTCCTTTCACCCTTAACCCATGCCCTCTGGTTTTTTTCTCTCCTAGTCTCAGTGGAAAAAGCCTGCTTGCATTCACTCTATCTATACCCATCAAAATCTTATACACCTCTATCAAATCTCCCCTCAATCTTCTACGCTCCAGGGAATAAAGTCCCAACCTATTCAATCTCTCTGTATGAAGAAGTTTAATTTTATATCAACAAGGGATTCTATGAAAAGTATCCATACACCAATACTGTTGCAGTCTTCTGCTCTGCATTAAATATATGTTACCTACAGGGAGAAGTCAAGGTAAAGTTCTGTGGCCCAACACATACGGACATCCTAGAAGAACACATCCACTACCCATACCAAGGGATGTGTATTTTGTGTGCATCGTAAATTGATTGAGAAGTTTTACAATTTGCTTTTTTAAGAACTGTGGGCTTGAAGCTTGGAGACCGGCCTTTATGTAAACACATGTTGCGCCCAACACTAGGTGACTTCCGCAGATAACAAAGCTGAGATTGGGACACCACTATATGAACATTTGAGTCCAAGCCTCATTTCACCTTGCCATTGCAATATCCAATCAACATGTTAGGAAAATATTATTTTCATACAACAAGCTTCCAAAACGCTGACCATGTTGTGGACTCCACCCCCAGGAGGGTGGGGGTGACCGGAGCTGGAATTGGGGGGAGGGGGGGGGGGGGTTGGCGGAGGGTGCTCAGGCTGGAGTGGGAAGGTGGTTGGTTCCCTGTGAGGCTGGATCTGGGTGTTCAGATAATTACGCTAGAGTTAAAAGTGTCTTTTTCCTTCTAACTCTTTAAAAGAATAACTATCGGATAAAACTGGCAGAACCATCCAAAGATAGCGATTTAAATAACTTCTGTCAGATGGTCCCCGCCCAGGGTCCAGAGGAAGTTAGTGCCTCTGGCAACTGCCGAATAAACATTTATGTGGGATCCTCCTGGAGCAATACCCCAGCGCATCACTGGGGAACCCAGAAGTTATGGGCCTCTGTGTTCCTGCAACAGTTACTAGCTGGTTTCATGCAAACCATTGCCGATTGTTGTAAAACCCTGTCTGATTCACTATGTCCTTTAGGGAAGGAAATCCGTCAGCCTTACCTGGTCTGGCCGACATGTGACTTCAGATCCAATGCAATGTGGTTGACTCTTAAGTGCCCTCAAGGATGGGCAATAAATGCTGGCCCAGCCAGCGACACCCACACCCCATGAAAGAGTCCAAAAAAAATTTACACAGATGTATAAGTTTATGTAAAACTATTGCATAGATAGAATGAGAAGTATAGGGTGAAGTTTTGGGAAGGACTACAATGTAAATACTCGGAAATCTAAATGTATGTCAGCATATGTTGTTCTAAAGACCATGGGCAAGATTCTCTGGCTTTCCCTCAGCATTTTCACAGCGGTGGGAGGCAACGTGCCGTTCACTAGTGGCGGGGGATCCTCTGGTCCCACCTATGTCAATGGGAATTTCCATTGAACCCACCTCACGTTGCTGGGAAACCCATGGCAGGAGGTGTGCCGTCAGCGGGACCAGAGAATCCAACTGACGTGAATGGCCAGAGAATTTGGGCCCTTATTCATGGTTCATCATAATATTTTAGAGGGAATTTTTAGTTCTGTGAAGATTAAGGTTTAACTAAAGAAAATGGGATAAATGCAACCAAAGCAGCTTGAAGACTATTACGCTTAAAAGGCTGACTTAAGGGGTTAACAGCTAGCAAGGTAAGATCATAAAACAGCAGGGGGACTTACTTAGCTGGAGTATTGGAGATGTGGTTTCTAGACTTTTTGCAAAGCAATGCAGCCCAGAGAGGTGTTTTGTTTTGGGAGTTAGAGCTATAATTAATTTAATTGTGAGTCCTGGAAGGCTACTTCATGAAGATGGGTGGAGCTTAATAAAGTTCTGGTGTTTTGATTAATCTGTGTTGACTGGGGGAGTGAATGTTCTGCAACGGGGGAAAAGGCCCCACAGAAAAGCTGTAGCCCTTAACTGCTTCTGTACTGTTAGGACTCAGGAGAAGTCTTGGGAAACTGAAAAGGTGGCAGAAGGTTGCTGTTTCATGCTGGAAAGTGTTAGGGCTCAGTAGAAGCCCTGGGAGCTATTTGTAGCTTGGCATAGCTGGGGAGATTGGAGCTTGGGGATATCTAGGGGCATGCCAGGCCAGTGAAGCTAGCCGGGTAAGCGCGACACGGTAGCACAGTGGTTAGCACTGCTGCCCCACAGTGCCACGGACCCGGGTACAATTCCCGGCTTGGGTCACTGTCTGTGTGGAGTTTGCACATTCTCCCCATGTCTGCGTGGGTTTCCACCGGGTGCTCCAGTTTCCTCCCACTGTCCAAAAGTGTGCGGGTTAGGTTGATTGGTCATGCTAAATTGCCCCTTAGTATTAGGGGGATGTCAGGGAGATTAAAAGGGTAAATATGTGGGGTTACGGGGATGGGGTCTGGGTGGGATTGTTGTCAGTGCTGGCTCAATGGGCCGAATGGCCTCCTTCTGCATTGTAGGGATTCTATGATTAAAGAGCTGAAATTGTACCAGTAAGGAGAAGCTGGAGTGAAGACTTGGAAATCCGGGAGAACAGAGATGAGGTTGAAACCCTGGGAAGTGTGCAGTCATTGAGACAGTCTGAGTTGGAGAGGCCTTGAGGGAATTTAGAGACAGTGTGGTGTGTTCAACCAGTTTGCCAGTTAATTCACATGTATCTTATTTTACCCTGAATATTAGGGGTATAAAATAGATATTATAAATTGTTTAATCCTTTTGACCTTGTATAATAAAGTTTATTTTTGCTGGTTCAAAACCTGTGGAATGTTGTGGCTATATTCTCTTCGCAAGTGTCTTGAATCTCAAACTTTGTCTACTTTAAACAAAATGTAACTGGTCCCTAACCAGATCGTACCAAAAGTGTGGGGGTCTGGTCTGGGATTATAACAATTTGGACAGAAAATCAATAGATCTGGACCTTTCATTCCCACTGCTGAGGCCTGTTTGCTTATTTATGTAGTTTCATGGATATTTCATTCAGTTTTTTGCCATCCCCCAAATGTTGCCACTTGAGGTGACTGTCTCATGGTTGCACAGGCCCTGGACATGCCTGCAACATGGACAACAGGTCAAAAGCAAATAATTGTCAATAAGGAGCTTTCACATCCTGATGACGTGAATGGTGCTGTACCAATGCAGATTCTCTCGGTGTCTGGTTCCTCTGTCCCGGGGAAGTGCAATCTGATATAGAATCCATTGATTATCTTTCCCCCCCCAACACCTCACCACAGCTCTTGACAAGCAAACACTCTCAACTATTTGCAACATCCATGTGCTATGTGTTTCCAATGTGGATATCTGTAATTTGTTACAGTTCAACATACTAAATTCACCAATTTATGAAACCTCTTTCTAAGAGTAAAGAAATGTAATTACTATGTGCAACCATCCTCACCTCCGGTTAAAGTCAAGGGAATTGACTTCAACTGGAGGGCAACTACCCAAATTGTCAAAGTTGCCTGCAGAATTGAGCTAACTCCCAGTGAATCTGTTAGACATCGATTAGCGTTTCATTTAATTGACAAGAACATTCAGTTGAAAATGGTGTTCACCTTCAAACTTATAATGTTTAGTCAGTTCCTTCCTGCAGTGAAATTCAAGTCCAACCCAGGCAGGAAATGGTTTTGTACCAATGTCAGACACTCCTAAGTAACATATAGAAACATAGAAAAACTACAGCACAAACAGGCCCTTCGGCCCCACAAGTTGCGCCGAACACATCCCTACCTTCTAGACCTACCTATAACCCTCCATCCTATTAAGTCCCATGTACTCATCCAGGAGTCTCTTAAAAGACCCTATTGAGTTCGCCTCCACCACCACTGACGGCAGCCGATTCCACTCGCCCACCACCCTCTGTGTGAAAAACTTACCCCTAACATTTCCCCTGTACCTACCCCCCAGCACCTTAAACCTGTGTCCTCTCGTAGCAGACATTTCCACCCTGGGAAAAAGCCTCTGAGAGTCCACCCGATCTATGCCTCTCAACATCTTATACACCTCTATTAGGTCTCCTCTCATCCTTCGTCTCTCCAGGGAGAAAAGACCGAGCTCCCTCAGCCTATCCTCATAAGGCATGCCACTCAATCCAGGCAATATCCTTGTAAATCTCCTCTGCACCCTTTCAATCTTTTCCACATCAGCATCCTTCCTATAGTGAGGCGACCAGAACTGAGCACAGTACTCCAAGTGGGGTCTGACAAGGGTCTTATATAGCTGCATCATTATCCCCGGACTCCTAAACTCAATCCCTCAATTGATAAAGGCCAGCAGACCATACGCCTTCTTAACCACCTCCTCCACCTGCGGGGCCGATTTTAGAGTCCTATGGACCCGGACCCCAAGGTCCCTCTGATCCTCTACCGTACTAAGAGTCTTTCCTTTTATATTGTACTCCTCCATCCCATTTGACCTACCAAAATGGACCACGACGCATTTATCTGGGTTGAAGTCCATCTGCCACTTGTCCGCCCAGTCTTGCATCCTATCTATGTCCCTCTGTAACTTCTGACATCCCTCCAGACTATCCACAACCCCACCAACCTTCGTGTCGTCGGCAAACTTACCAACCCATCCCTCCGCTTCCTCATCCAGGTCATTTATGAAAATGACAAACAGCAAGGGTCCCAGAACAGATCCCTGGGGCACACCACGGGTGACCGACCTCCATTTAGAAAAAGACCCATCTCTACCCACTCTCTGCCTCCTTTGGGCAAGCCAGTTCTGGATCCACTGGGCAGCAGCCCCTTGGATCCCATGCCCTCTCACTTTTTCTAGAAGCCTTGCATGGGGGACCTTATCGAACACCTTGCTAAAATCCATATAAACCACATCTACCGCCTTCCCTTCGTCAATGTGTTTAGTCACATTTTTGAAGAACTCCACCAGGCTCGTAAGGCACGATCTGCCCTTGACAAAGCCATGCTGAGTATTCTTGAGCATACTAAACCTCTCTAAATGCTCATATATCCTGTCCCTCAGGATCTCGGGTTGGTAATTACCTGGGCTATCCCTATTCCCCTTCTTGAAAATAGGAACCACATCCGCAATCCTCCAATCCTCCAGCACCTCTCCCGTCTCCATCGACGACGCAAAGATCATCGCCAGAGGCTCTGCAATCTCCTCCCTCACCTCCCACAGTAACCTGGGGTACATCCCATCCGGACCCAGCGACTTATCTATCTTGATGCCATTCAAAGATTCCAGCACAACATCTTTCTTAAAGTCCACATACTCAATCCTTTCAGTCCACCGCACGCCCGCAGTACACCCACCCAGGTCCTTCTCTGTGAAAACCGAGGCAAAATACTCATTGAGCACCTCTGCCATTTCTACTGGTTCCGTACAGACTTTCCCGCCTTCACCTTTTATAGGCCCTATTCCGTCACATCTCATCCTTTTACTCTTCACATATTTATAGAACGTCTTAGGGTTCTCCTTAATCCTACCTGCCACGGCCTTCTCGTAACCCCTTCTGGCTCTCCTAATTTCCTTCTTTAGTCCCTTCCCACAAGCCGTATACTCTTCTAAATCCCTATCTTCGCCAAGCTCTCTGAGCCTTTTGTACGCTTTCCTTTTCTTCTTGACTAGGTCCCGCACAGCTTTCGTGCACCACAGTTCCTTTAACCGACCAACACCTCCCTGTCTGCTCGGAACGTTGTCCTGTAGAACTCTAGACATGATGTGGAGATGCCGGCGTTGGACTGGGGTAAACACAGTAAGAAGTTTAACAACACCAGGTTAAAGTCCAACAGGTTTATTTGGTAGCAAAAGCCACACAAGCTTTCGAGGCTCTGAGCCCCTTCTTCAGGTGAGTGGGAATTCTGTTCACAAACAGAACTTATAAGACACAGACTCAATTTACATGAATAATGGTTGGAATGCGAATACTTACAACTAATTTTCACTGGCTGTCTTGTCTGGAGACAATACACATCTTTTTAGCCTGTCTTGATGCTCTCTCCACTCCCATTGTTTTGTTTCTTAAAGACTGGATTAGTTGTAAGTATTCGCATTCCAACCATTATTCATGTAAATTGAGTCTGTGTCTTATAAGTTCTGTTTGTGAACAGAATTCCCACTCACCTGAAGAAGGGGCTCAGAGCCTCGAAAGCTTGTGTGGCTTTTGCTACCAAATAAACCTGTTGGACTTTAACCTGGTGTTGTTAAACTTCTTACCGAACTCTAGACAGACATTCCTTGAAAAACTGCCACCTCTCTTCAGTACATTTCCCCGAGAATACCTCCTTCCAATTTACTCCTCTAATTTGCTGTCTTATGTCTTCATATTTCCCCTTACTCCATATAAACACTTTCCTAGCTTGCCTGATCCTCTCTTTTTCCAATGCAAGCATCAAGGAGATAGAGTTATGATCGCTATCCCCAAGATGCTCTCCCACTGAGAGATCTGACACCTGTCCAGGCTCATTGGTCAGTATCAGATCAAGTACAGCCTCTCCTCTTGTAGGCTTGTCCACATGCTGTGTCAGGAAACCCTCCTGAACACACCTAACGAACTCTTCCCCATCCAATCCCCTTACCCTAGGGATATTCCAATCTAACAAGCTAACACTTTAAGGAAGGTTCAGGTTCCACGCACAAATCACCCAGTGTTCTGATGTTCTTGAGCTTGTTGTATAACATGCAGTTCACAATATTTGGATACAGAGATAGTTGATGCCAAAGTCAATTGTCATGAGTGAAGCAAGTTTGTAGATTTGTAAATGCTTGTAAATTCCTGGTTCCACATCAGAAAAGAGAACATCAAATTGCTTCCTTTTTTGGAAAGGACATAGGCATTTAAAATCTGACAGATGTACATTGCACCTTTTATATAATTGAACAGATTGTGTGCAATCTAAATTCGAGTTATTAAAGTGTGGCCAGGTGAGCATGCACCTTGTGCCTAGGAATTCCCATTTCCATCACTGAGCCATCATCATCACACTCCAGTTCTGTTGTGAAATGTTTTACAACTGAAGTAATGGGTCGTTCACAAATTAACTGGAAAATGTTTTTTTTCCTTCCAGCATTACTGCCTCCCAAATAAAATTCAACTGTGACAACAAAGAAGCTTAAACGTCCAAAATGGAAAATGATGAAGGTGTTGGAGTCAAGTTGTCAAGTACTAATGTAATAACATGACAATGAAATCAGGAACTAACCAGCAAATGATAAGCAGTTCATACTTCACACAATAAAACCTAGTACTGCCTATTCTAGGAAGTCTTGTGGCGCAGTGGGTAGTTTCCCTGCCTCTGAGCTAGAAGTTCCAGGTTCAAGTCCCACCTCAGGACTTGATGGACATGGAAGCTGTGTTTATAATGCTGAAAAACAGGTTGAGTAAGTCCTTCCAATATATGCCATTGGGCAGCATGGTGGCACAGTGCCTCACAGTGCCAGGGACCTGGGTTCAATTCCCAGCTTGGGTCACTGTCTGTCTGGAGTTTGCACATTCTCCTCGTGTCTGCGTGGGTTTTCTCCAAGTGCTCCAGTTTCCTCCCACAGTCCAAAGTTGTGTGGGTTAGGTGGATTGGCCATGCTAAATTGCCCCTTAGTGTCAGGGGGACTAGCTAGGGTAAATGCATGGGGTTATGGGGATAGGGCCTGGGTGGGATTGTGGTCGGTGCAGACTCGATGGGCCTTCTTCTGCATTGTAGGATTTTATGATTCCATGATGGGTGGTAAAAATGGGATATTCCTGGTTACCCATGTAATGGAAAAGAAGTTGGAGCCTCTACCATTACTGTCCATTGCTTCAGGCTGCATGTAAAAGTGCACGTTGCCACAACAACTCAGACTCCCTGGGTGAACTGTAGCGCACACACTAAGTCCACCTGCAGTTTCCTGTGACCATATAAAGGGGACCTCAACAAATTCAAATACCTGCATGCTTGTAATTAGCAAAACTCTACGTGCCGTCAATAGTTAGTAACAGTCACATACTTTGAATACTGATGAGGGATATTGGAGAAGATAAAAATCAATAGATTTCAAAAGTAACTAACATAAACCTATGAAACGAAGGGTCATCCAGAATTGAAACATTGGCTCTATTCTCTCTCCACAGATGCTGTCAGACCTGCTGAGATTTTCCAGCATTTTCTGTTTTTGCTTCAGAATCTGCAGTAATTTGCTGATGATTGTTGCCATATTTTATTGCCACACATATATTACTGAACAATGTTTCAATTTAATAGCTTCAATGAGTAAACATCATTGGCAGTATCAATGCTCCTGTGTGTAAAGTTCTACAAACTGAAAAACAAGAACACTGTAAATCCTGACACCACTTGAAAGCCTTATTTGTGCATGTTAATAACATCCCTTCTGATAATTAATTAATTCTTAAGGATTAGTTTTTCATTTGGCTCTACATATACAATCCCAGGGTAATTCTAACTTTTACATTCTTACTGTGGCTGGAACTTTCCAGCTGTTCACGCCAGCGGGATCTTCCAGTCCCACTGTGGGTTTCCTGGCAGCGAGAGGCGCATTCAACAGGAAACCCTGTTCACAACAAGGGGAAAGTCCAACAGGTTTATTTGGTAGCATAAGCTTTCGGAGTGTCGCTCCTTCTTCAGGTGAGACTTCTTACTGTGCTTACAGCAGTCCAACGCCGGCATCTCCACATCATCACAACAAGGGGACCAGAGGATCTCACCACCAGCCAGTGGCAGGCTGTCCCTGCCGCTATGAAACACGCATCGGGTTGCATTGAAAACCCCGCCCTTTTTTGTGAATATTTAAATATTAATAAATTGAACAGATCCTGCATTTTATAAGTAACATAAACTGATCCTGACTATGTCTACAATCTGAAAACAAACAGGCGTCACTAACAGGATCTGGAACTAACATTCTGATTGATTACTTTCCTACATTGCACCAAGGGTCATTCCAGGGGAAAATAGATTTGGATTTATAAAGCACTTTTCATGACCACTGGCTGTCCCAAAGCACTTTACAACCAATGAAATTCTTCTAAAGTGTAGTTACTCCTGTAACATAGGAAATGTAGCAGCCATTTATACACAGATGCCCCCACACATCGCGATGTGATAATGGCTAGATAAACTTTTTGGGAGGTTGATTAAGAGATAAACATTGGCCAAGTCGTTAGGATAACTTCCCTGTTACTCATTGAAATAATGCCATGGGACCTTTTGCATCCACCTGAAAGGACACACCAGGCCTCGATTCAATGTCACATCTGAAAGATGGTACCTCTGACAGTACAGCATTCCCTCAAAGCTGCACCGTACTGTCAGCCTTGATTTTGATTGCAGTCAAATGTAGTCTATTGCTGCTGTGGTTAAAATCAGTCAACTTAGCACAGGCCAGAAAAGAAATCGAGAGCTTTCCTTGCCTTTTGCTCAGGCTTACAAAGCATTATTGAATGTTAAATATTAAAATATTTTCAATAAAAGTTCCCAAAACTGAAATAAATCAAAGAGTCTTACCTGCTGTATCATACAGAGTCAAGGTAAATTTCTTGTTCCTAACAGTGATATCTTTCACATATTTCTCAAACACTGATGGGGCGTATTGCTAAAAACAAAACATGAATGAAAATAATTAAAATGCTTAGCTTTCAAAAACGACCAACATAAAACTGTTAACAGGAGGTGCGGAAGAACGCACTTTTCCACAGGAAAGAAAATAAAGATATGACTCAATAAAAGCGAATTACTGCGGATGCTGGAATCTGAAACCAAAAGAGAAAATGCTGGAAGCATCTGTAAGGAGAGAAAAGAGAAAAGTCCAGATGACCCTTTGTCAAAGCTAAAAGGCATAGAAAGTGGGAGATATTTATACTGCAGGGTGAGGGAATGAAAGATGAGTCATAGCCACAGAAACCAGGGGAAAAGACTGTTTCATCGCTGTCCAGAGAGAGAATAAAGGGTGTGAATGGCCAAACGGCAGAAAAGCTAAAATGAAGATGTTGGGGGAGGGGGGGAATGGATGGGACAGAGGTAAGATTTAGAAAAGAGGAAGAGGGGGGAGAAAAGGTAAGGGAAGGGAGATAAACTGGGGGAAAGAGTGGGGAGGGGAAGAAAAATGAAGAAAGACAATAAAGAAATAAAAGGTAGAGAACAGTAAAAAATAAAATAAAATAGAATGAAAACAAAGGGGTGGAGGTGGGGTAGAGCAAATCATCTGAAGTTGTTGAATTCGATGTTGAGACCGGAAGGTTGTAAAGTGCCAAGCCGGAAGATGAGATGCTGTTCCTCTAGTTTGCGTTGAGCTTCACTGGAACATTGCAGCAAGCCAAGGACAGACTGTAATTGTCCGTATCTTGCCTACCTTGTTGCAACGTGACCAGAAGAGGCAGAAGAATCATAGAATCTTACAATGCAGAAGGAGGCCATTCGGCCCATTGAGTCTGCACCGACCACAATCCCACCCAGGCCCTATCCCCATAGAAATCATAGAAACCCTACAGTGCAGAAGGAGGCCATTCGGCCCATCGAGTCTACACCGACCACAATCCCACCCAGGCCCTACCCCCACATATTTTACCCGCTAATCCCGCTAACCTACACATCTCAGGACTCTAAGGGGCAATTTTTAACCTGGCCAATCAACCTAACCCGCACATCTTTGGACTGTGGGAGGAAACCGGAGCACCCGGAGGAAACCCACGCAGACACGAGGAGAATGTGCAAACTCCACACAGACAGTGACCCGAGCCGGGAATCGAACCCGGGACCCTGGCGCTGTGAAGCAGCAGTGCTAACCACTGTGCTACCGTGCCGCCCATAACCCCATACATTTACCCTAGCTAGTCCTCCTGACACTAAGGGGCAATTTAGCATGGCCAATCCCCTAACCCGCACATCTTTAGACTGTGGGAGGAAACCGGAGCACCTGGAGGAAACCCATGCAGACATGGGGAGAATGTGCAAATTCTACACAGACAGTGACCAAGCCAGGAGTCAAACCCGGGTTCCTGGCGCTGTGAGGCTAACCACTGAAGAAGAGCTCTGGGACCATCTCAATTGACATCGCATCAATAAATGAGGTGCAGCATATAAACATCTTTGAGGTGTATAAGCTTAAGTTTTTAAATGAGAGGAAGTTAACACTGGCTTTTCTTCCTTTCTTCTTCTCCTGAAGCAGACCAGTACAATATCTAGTATTTTTAGTGTGCATAATAAATGACCTTTAAATCCTTGTACAAGTCAGTGTAGGAATTGCACCTTGAGGTATTGTTTGTGATCAATGAACCGTGGAGATTTTACTGACTGGGTTGGTGTAAATTTTCCAATGCAGATTTTAGGTAAGTATGATCAATATGTTAGGTTTTAACTTGTACTCTTTGCCCAACTCTTTGCCTGAATTACGCGACATGATGGCACAGTGGTTAGCACTGCTGCCTCACAGCGCCAGGGACCTGGGTTCAATTCCAGCCTCGGTTGACTGTCTGTGTGGAGTTTGCACATTCTCCCCGTGTCTGCATGGGTTTCCTCTAGGTGCTCCGGTTTCCTCCCACAAAGAACAAAGAACAGTACAGCACAGGAAACAGGCCCTTCGGCCCTCCAAGCCTGTGCCACTCCTTGGTCCAACTAGACCAATCGTTTGTATCCCTCCATTCCCAGGCTGCTCATGTGACTATCCAGGTAAGTCTTAAACGATGCCAGCGTGCCTGCCTCCACCACCCTACTTGGCAGCGCATTTCAGGCCCCCACCACCCTCTGTGTAAAAAACATCCCTCTGATATCTGAGTTATACTTCGCCCCTCTCACCTTGAGCCTGTGACCCCTCGTGATTGTCACCTCCGACCTGGGAAAAAGCTTCCCACTGTTCACCCTATCTATACCCTTCATACACCCCAAAGATGTGCAGGTTAGGTTGATTGGCCATGCTAAATTGACTGTTAGTGTCAGGGGGACTAGTGGGGTAATTATATGGTTTACAGGAATAGGGCTTGGATGGGATTGTGGTCGGTGCAGACTCAATGGGCTAAATGGCCTCCTTCTGCACTGTAGGGTTTCTATGATTCTATACCATGGTATTTACCTTCAGTTCAATTCTGAATGATAAAACTAAATACAATCTTTGAACGTTTATAAGTTGTCATCCTGATTCAATTTATTTGCATTTTTTGGTTAATTTTCCCATTTTCTGTTTCTGAAAGCAATGATTCTCGCTGGGGTATGAGTATTGGGAAATCAACACTATTCCTTCCAAGCAGCCCTTTATCTATGTGGGCCTTGACAGTAAGCATTGCTAGGCAACTGTATAAGTAAGGTGGGGGGAGGGGGGAGGGGAGGTGACCACATGCAAACCCAATTCTTCCGCATGCTGTTCTGTGCATGTAAAAAAAAAGCAATCTGTGGTGAGGAAAAGATGCGTCACTTGTTGCAAACTGCTACATATTGCTGGCTGATTTGCACAGCTCCGCCATTACCCGAGCATAATGGCCCTTACCATGAACCGCTTCATGAATGTCAAGAGATTTCTGCATTTAAACAAAGACTTGCATATACATAGCACCTCTCATGATCTTTGCACAGTGCCACTTGCTTTACAACAATGAAGTACATTTGAAGTGCAGTCATTCTTGTAACATTAGAAACGTGACAATTTGCATACAACAAGCTCTCACAAACAGCAATGTGACCGTGAGCAGATTTTCTGTTTTTAAATATGTTTACTGAGGTATAGGATTTGGCCACAAGACCAAGGGATAACGACGGGGCCTCAGGTTAACATACCATCTAAAAGACAGCACCTCAAACAGTGCAGCACTCCCTCTGTCCCGGACTGAAGTGTCAGCCTTGACTTTAGTGTTCAAGTACTGGATTTGCACCATAAATATGAATTAAACTTAGCACAGGCAATTAGGGGTGTTACATCATGGCATAAGGACTCCAGTAATGGGGTGACTAATGGTTACCACGTCGATGGAACAAATAACGGTCTCGACACATTACCCAACCCCAAGGGTTCAGCAAGCGGACTAACTGGGAGTCTCTCTCCTGCTTCTTGGTAAATTGCTACTAGAGGTTTGTAAAACTTCCTTCTTGCCTTTTCTTTCTCTTCTCCCTCAATCCAAACCAATCAGGGTTGCACGGTGGCACAGTGCTTAGCACTACTGTCTCACAGCACTAAGAACCTGGGTTCAATTCCAGCCATGGGTGACTGTCTGTGTGGAGTTTGCACCTTCTCCCCGTGTCTGCGTGGGTTTCCTCCAGGTGCTCCGGTTTCCTCTCACAGTCCAAAGATGAGGGGGTTAGGTGGATTGACCATGCTAAATTGTCCCTTAGTGTCAGAGGGATTAGCAGGGTAAATACATGCAGGGTAAAGACAGCAAATTAGAGGAGTAAATGGGAAGGAGGTATTCTCGGGGAAATGTACTGAAGAGAGGTGGCAGTTTTTCAAGGAATGTCTGTCTAGAGTTCTACAGGACAACGTTCCGAGCAGACAGGGAGGAGTTGGTGGGTTAAAGGAACCGTGGTGCACGAAAGCTGTGCGAGACCTAGTCGAGAAGAAAAGGAAAGCGTACAAAAGGCTCAGAGAGCTTGGCGAAGATAGGGATTTAGAAGAGTATACGGCTTGTAGGAAGGGACTAAAGAAGGAAATTAGGAGAGCCAGAAGGGGTCACGAGAAGGCCATGGCAGGTAGGATTAAGGAAAACCCTAAGGCATTCTATAAATATGTGAAGAGTAAAAGGATGAGACGTGACGGAATAGGGCCTATAAAAGGTGAAGGTGGGAAAGTCTGTACGGAACCAGTAGAAATGGCAGAGGTGCTCAATGAGTATTTTGCCTCGGTTTTCACAGAGGAGAAGGACCTGGGTGGATGTACTGCGGGCGTGCGGTGGACTGAAAGGATTGAGTATGTGGACTTTAAGAAAGAGGTTGTGCTGGAATCTTTGAATGGCATCAAGATAGATAAGTCGCCGGGTCCGGATGGGATGTACCCCAGGTTACTGTGGGAGGCGAGGGAAGAGATTGCAGAGCCTCTGGCAATTATCTTTGCGTCATCGATGGAGACGGGAGAGGTGCCGGAGAATTGGAGGATTGGGGATGTGGTTCCTATTTTCAAGAAGGGGAATAGGGATAGCCCAGGTAATTACCGACCGGTGAGTCTAACCTCAGTGGTTGGTAAACTGATGGAGAAGATCCTGAGGGACAAGATATATGAGCATTTAGAGAGGTTTAGTATGCTCAAGAATACTCAGCATGGCTTTGTCAAGGGCAGATCGTGCCTTACGAGCCTGGTGGAGTTCTTCGAAAATGTGACTAAACGCATTGACGAAGTGGTAAATGCGGGGTCACTTTTAACATTTAAGAAAAACTTGGACGGGTTCATGGATGAGAGGGGTGTGGAGGGATATGGTCCAAGTGCAGGTCAGTGGGACTAGGCATAAAATGGTTCGGCACAGACAAGAAGGGCCAAAAGGCCTGTTTCTGAGCTGTAATTTTCTATGGTTCTATGGAAGGCGGTAGATGTGGTTTATATGGATTTTAGCAAGGCATTCGATAAGGTCCCCCATGCAAGGCTTCTCGAAAAAGTGAGAGGGCATGGGATCCAAGGGGCTGCTGCCCGGTGGATCCAGAACTGGCTTGCCCAAAGGAGGCAGAGAGTGGGTATAGATGGGTCTTTTTCTAAATGGAGGTCGGTCACCCGTGGTGTGCCCCAGGGATCTGTTCTGGGACCCTTGCTGTTTGTCATTTTCATAAATGACCTGGATGAGGAAGCGGAGGGATGGGTTGGTAAGTTTGCCGACGACACAAAGGTTGGTGGGGTTATGGATAGTCTGGAGGGATGTCAGAAGTTACAGAGGGACATAGATAGGATGCAAGACTGGGTGGACAAGTGGCAGATGGACGTCAACCCAGATAAATGCGTCGTGGTCCATTCTGGTAGGTCAAATAGGATGAAGGAGTACAATATAAAGGGAAAGACTCTTAGTACTGTAGAGGATCAGAGGGACCTTGGGGTCCGGGTCCATAGGACTCTAAAATCGGCCCTGCAGGTGGAGGAGGTGGTTAAGAAGGCGTATGGTGTGCTGGCCTTTATCAATCGAGGGATTGAGTTTAGGAGTCCGGGGATAATGATGCAGCTATATAAGACCCTCGTCAGACCCCACTTGGAGTACTGTGCTCAGTTCTGGTCGCCTCACTATAGGAAGGATGTGGAAAAGATTGAAAGGGTGCAGAGGAGATTTACAAGGATGTTGCCTGGATTGAGTGGCATGCCTTATGAGGATAGGCTGAGGGAGCTCGGTCTTTTCTCCTTGGAGAGACGAAGGATGAGAGGAGACCTAATAGAGGTGTATAAGATGTTGAGAGGCATAGATCGGGTGGACTCTCTGAGGCTTTTTCCCAGGGTGGAAATGTCTGCTACGAGAAGACACAGGTTTAAGGTGCTGGGGGGTAGGTACAGGGGAGATGTTAGGGTAAGTTTTTCACACAGAGGGTGGTGGGTGAGTGGAATCGGCTGCCGTCAGTGGTGGTGGAGGCGAACTCTTTTAAGAGACTCCTGGATGAGTACTTGGAGCTTAATAGGATGGAGTGTTATAGGTGGGTCTAGAAGGTAGGGATGTGTTCGGCACAACTTGTGGGCTGAAGGGCCTGTTTGTGCTGTAGTTTTTCTATGTTCTATAGGGATAGGGCCTGGGTGGGATTGTTGTCGGCACAGACTGGATGGGCCAAATGGCCTCCTTCTGCACTGTTGGTATTCTATGAATCTTCCTTTCATTTTTATTTCAGGTTTCCTGCTTTTGCAGTTATTTTGTTTTTATTCCATCTTCCTTTTTTTTCTCTTTCTGTATCTATTTTGATTCTAATTTGCATTATTTCCTCCTTTGTTGTTCATTCTGCTTCTCTCACTGTCTTTAAATGTAATTGATTAATGTAATTGTGCTTCACTAAGTTCACTTGCTGTTATCAGTTTACACTTCCAGCAATTTGCAGTGCGGAAATATAGCTGGAGCTGAAGGGTGAAGATTGAATTTCAACCCCCAGTGTACCCTACATGATGCCCCACCCCAACCAATACTGGACTATTATACTGTTCACACTGGACTAACAGTTTTTATAATCCACCAAAATAGTAACACCTCTGTTGTTATCTCTATATTGCATCTGTAGTATTCATGCTATGCAGGGATCTTTAGGACAGCTGCCAAAACTATGTTACAGTAAGGAGTCTAACAACACCAGGTTAAAGTTCAACAGGTTTATTTGGTAACAAACGCCACTGGCTTTCGGAGCGCTGCTCCTTCGTCAGATGGAGTGGAAATCTGCTCTTAAGCAAGGTAAGAAGTTTAACAACACCAGGTTAAAGTCCAACAGGTTTATTTGGTAGCAAAAGCCACACAAGCTTTCGGAGCTCCAAGCCCCTTCTTCAGGTGAGTGGGAATTCTGTTCACAAACAGGGCTTATAAAGACACAGACTCAATTTACATGAATAATGGTTGGAATGCGAATACTTACAACTAATCAAGTCTTTAAGAAACAAAACAATGTGAGTGGAGAGAGCATCAAGACAGGCTAAAAATTTCCACACTCAAACAGGGCACAGAGACACAAAATCAAGTTACAGAATACTGATTAGAATGCGAATCTCTACAACCAACCAGGTTTTAAAGATACAGACAATGTGAGTGGAGGGAGCATTAAGCACAGGTTAAAGAGATGTGTATTGTCTCCAGACAGGACAGCCAGTGAGATTCTGCAAGTCCAGCAGGCAAGCTGTGGGGGTTACAGATAGTGTGACATAAAAAATTAGACTCCTTACTGTGTTTACCGCAGTCCAACGCCGGCATTTCCACATCAAAACTATATTACACAGCGAGGGAGTCAATACTAGAAAAAGCCAGAACAACTCCCAATCGAAGGAATCTAATAAACAACATCTATCAAAGAACAAAGAAAAGTACAGCACAGGAACAGGCCCTTCAGCCCTCCAAGTCTGTGCCAATCATGATGCCTGCCTAAACTAAAACCGCATGCATTAACGGAGTTTGTACCCTTCCATTCCCATCCTATTCATGTATTCGTCCAGTTGCCCCTTAAATGCCGCTTTTGTACCTGCTCCCACCACCTCCCCGGGCAGCGCGTTCCAGACATTCATAGAAATCATAGATTCATTGAAACCCTACAGTGCAGAAGGAGGCCATTCGGCCCATCGAGTCTGCACCAACCACAATCCCACCCCACATATTTACCCGCTAATCCCTCTAACCTACACATCCCAGGACTCTAAGGGGCAATTTTTAACCTGGCCAATCAACCTAACCCGCACATCTTTGGACTGTGGGAGGAAACCGGAGCACCCGGAGGAAACCCACGCAGACACGAGGAGAATGTGCAAACTCCACACAGACAGTGACCCGGGTAAAAAACTTTCCTCGCACATCTCCTCTATCCTTGAGAAAGGCGAAACAAATCTCACTCAATTGACGTTGCTCTTTGCTCATCTGGTCTGCACTGTTCAAGCTCAGAAAATAAAGGTTCTACTCAGGAAAAGATCTTTCATGATTGCAACTTGAGACGGTGCCAATTGAGTCTGCTGTGAAACTGCTCCCTTGTGTCTAAGTGACTAGCTTAATTTCACTTGTAATTGGGACATGGCATTGCTTCCCAGTACTTTCCCATGAACAACTTATTTTTTTTAAAAACCGAATGCCATCAGATAGTTCCTTCTAACGGGGAGAAACTATTGCAGTAATCCTCACACCATTGACACAGCAACATGTTTGTTAAGTGATAATAAAAAAAAATGTGGTGGACACATTGACACTATCAACATGCACAATGAACACCAACACGAATGATCCTCACAACAATATTTTTGGGCGAACAGTTTGGGGCTAAACAGTATTAATTAGGCAGTGTGAAATGTGTGGTGAAATTGAAACAGGCTCATTCGTCACTCGTGTGACAATATCCCTGTCCTCTTTTCCTCTTTTCTCTGTCCCCTCCCCGCAATTTATTTTCTTCCTCATTAGGTTTTGCCTTTCCAGTTGTTCCTGCTTCCAGCTTCGGGGAGTTCAGTGAGTTGATAGACTTTGCACCAATCCTTGTCTGCTCCCCACTTTACCTCAACATCAGAGCTGGACTATCTTACTGGGGAAACATTTTATTTTAAGTTTATTGTCTCTGTAACAACTCAATGTTGGGAGAATATGGCCAATGTGATGAACGAAATACAGCAAGATTCACTCCAATGATGGTTATTCCAGAACAGCGCTGCCAAATTACATTTCCTTCAATACAGAATATACTGGATACTTTTATCAAATCCACATGGTGGCTCTGGTAAGATATGAAGCGAATTCTCACTCTTATCACATTAACTCCTATTCACTACACTGCTGAGTTAGCTTTAGCGATCTGTTCATTCAAACTTACCTCGGGAAAGTCTCCTTTGGCGAACACCATAAGGAGCGAGGTCTTGCCACAACCACCATCTCCCACGATCACAACTTTCAGCTCTTTCCGATCCGCGCCGCTGACATTGTGGCCATTTGACATCTTAGTTATTGTCTTTTTTTAAAGAAAACGAATCGCGTTTTGTCTCTCCGCTCACACACACTCAACCCCTGGAAACTCCGCCAAACTCCAGCCAGACTTCCCCGGAGCACAAACGTGACATTTGGTGCCACATCTGCCGAAGGAGGTTTGAATGTGAGAGTTTCCGCGGGGAAAAGCTGCTTTTCTGGCTGGAACTGCGGAGATCCCGCGCCTCCCGCTTGGTGTTCGAGGCGATCTGAACACAGCCTTTATCCGGAAGGAGGTTGTGTGGAGCTGAGTGTTGCTGCGACCTGGTGTCTGAGTACTTGCTCAGAGAGAACAGCACTGCCGCCCTCCCTTCACTCTGCTCCCTCCCCTCTGTTCCCTCCCCTCACTCTGCTCCCTCCCCTCTGTTCCCTCCCCTCACTCTGCTCCCTCCCCTCTGTTCCCTCCCCTCACTCTGCTCCCTCCCCTCTGCTCCCTCCCTTCACTCTGCTCCCTCCCCTCTGTTCCCTCCCCTCACTCTGCTCCCTCCCCTCTGTTCCCTCCCCTCACTCTGCTCCCTCCCCTCACTCTGCTCCCTCCCCTCTGCTCCCTCCCTTCACTCTGCTCCCTCCCCTCTGCTCCCTCCCCTCACTCTGCTCCCTCCCCTCTGCTCCCTCCCCTCACTCTGCTCCCTCCCCTCTGTTCCCTCCCCTCACTCTGCTCCCTCCCCTCTGCTCCCTCCCCTCTGCTCCCTCCCCTCACTCTGCTCCCTCCCCTCACTCTGCTCCCTCCCCTCTGCTCCCTCCCCTCACTCTGCTCCCTCCCCTCTGCTCCCTCCCCTCACTCTGCTCCCTCCCCTCACTCTGCTCCCTCCCCTCTGTTCCCTCCCCTCACTCTGCTCCCTCCCCTCTGCTCCCTCCCCTCACTCTGCTCCCTCCCCTCTGCTCCCTCCCTTCACTCTGCTCCCTCCCCTCACTCTGCTCCCTCCCCTCTGCTCCCTCCCCTCACTCTGCTCCCTCCCCTCACTCTGCTCCCTCCCCTCTGTTCCCTCCCCTCACTCTGCTCCCTCCCCTCACTCTGCTCCCTCCCCTCTGCTCCCTCCCTTCACTCTGCTCCCTCCCCTCACTCTGCTCCCTCCCCTCTGCTCCCTCCCCTCTGCTCCCTCCCCTCACTCTGCTCCCTCCCCTCTGTTCCCTCCCCTCACTCTGCTCCCTCCCCTCTGCTCCCTCCCCTCACTCTGCTCCCTCCCCTCTGCTCCCTCCCCTTTGCTCCCTCCCCTCTGCTCCCTCCCCTCACTCTGCTCCCTCCCCTCGGCTCCCTCCCCTCACTCTGCAGCCACAGAACTCATTTGAAGATCTCTTTCTTGTCATGAGTGTCTGACGGTGTACAGCTAGACTGAGAGCAGTGCCCACATTCTAACATGGGTCACAGGAAGCACACACGCTCACTGAAGCTGCCAGATATTTTCTTCTTCTTCTGCAGTCTCTGGGAATCCGGGATAACTTGCTTCCACTCCACTTTGATGGGTTCTGAGCTGGCTACTAATACCAATGCACCATCTGCAGACTCTGTGGAGAAGGTGGTGTTTGACGGTTCTGGTAGATGAGTTGTTTGAAGGTTTGAGAGCTCTCTCCCATGCCTCCATTTTGCGGTTGCACTTTCTCCACAAAGTCTTGGGTGCCTTCCCCAGTGAACCTTCCCCTCTTTGGCCAGGCACAAGCCAAGGATGGCACGGTGGCACACACGCTGCCTCACAGCACCAGGAACCCAGATTCAATTCTAGCCTAGGGTGATTGTCTGTGTGGAGTTTGTACCTTCTCCCCGTGTCTATGTGGGTTTCCTCCGGGTGTTCTGGTTTCCTCCCACACTCCAAAGATGTGCAGGTTAGGTGGATTGGCCTTGCTAAATTGCCCCTTGGTGTCAGGGGGATTAGCAGGGTAAATATGTGGGATTACGGGGATAGGGCGTGGGTGGGATTGTCAGTACAGATTCGATGGGCTGGATGGCCTCTCTCTGCACTGTAGGGGTTCTATGATCCTATGAGTTGGTGGATATGTTTGACCAGGGATGCTTTGAGGACATCCCTGAAGAGTTTCTTCCCTCCTCCTGGGAGTCCCATGACCACCGACCCCCACCCCCCTTCAGGAATCTCTACTGGGCATTTGAAGGCCATGTCCTGCCCAACTGAGCTGGTTTTGAGTGATTAGCATCTGGAAAATGGGATTAAAATGTGGTGGCCAGTACAGACACGATAGGCCAAAAGGCCTCTTTCTGTGCTATGTAAAACTCTATGGCCGGAATTTTCCAGCCGTTTACCCCGGTGGGATTCTCTGGCCCTGCTGCAGTGATCGGAAAGTTGGCTGAGCGCCAAAAAACTCCGTCCTCGCTGGCAGCGGCGGCGGAGAGTGAATGGCTGGAAATTTCCGTAAGAGTTTTAACAACACCAATTTGGACTTTAACCTGGTGTTGTTAAAACTCTTACTGTGTTTCCCCCAGTCCAACCTCCACATCAGGAAATTTCCGGCCATGACCTTTAATTGGAATTTAACTCCCAGGAACCAGCTCAGAAAAGAAGCTCAGACTTGTTGACATCCAATTGTAACAAAATAAAGCCCCAGAGAGTGCAAACTGCTCCAATGTTGCATCTTATAATAGATCTTAACTGATTGTTTCTGATTTCAAACTGCATTGACATTTCTGAAATTAATAGTCACTGTGATTTTATTTTAAGTGTTTCAATCCATGAGAATCACACAAGGTCATTCATTTATTGCCACGTTTCAGATGGTCTGGAAGTGGGTTTGAACCTTTGCACTCACAGGGGAGGAAATAACCAATACCCGAGTCTGAACCCGCTTTAACCGGAAAGTCCCTGGCTGAATGCAATCTTGAGCAAATATCACATAATTTCATGTCAGTATAGATGATCCTGACAGGGGATTTTTGTGAGAAAGTGACTGGAGCAAACATTCTGTCAAAGTTTCTCAGTTGAATTTGAGGCGGTCACAATGTCAGAGCAAAGGCACATGGTTCTCCAGTCCTGCGATCTTCCGTTTGCACAATTTAATTGGGTAACTACCCAAACATACACTCAAGCGGAAGCAAACGTTTTCAAAAGGGTGAGACAGTGCTCTGAATTCCACTCACTGCCGTGATTACTACTCCTTGACGAACAAAATAGCTGTTTATTTTTCATTGTGTTTCAAACTCCCGGTTAAAACACGCCACCTGCTGTGAATTTGGAATATGTGACTTCTTCGTCAGGCATAAAATCATTGGGAAATTCCTGTTTCACGGCCACTCATCTGGTCGGGCGGGTTTCCGGTCCTTCCAGCCGGCGGGATCTTCCCTTTGAACTGAATTGATTTATTGTCACATGTATTGGGATACAGTGAAAAGTATTGTTTCTTGCGCGCTATACAGATAAAACATACTGTTCACAGAGTACATAGGGGTGAAGGAAGGGAGGGGGTGCAGAATGTGGTGTTAGTCATAGCTAGGAACAGTATGAGAGAGTTTAAAAGATTTAAAACTCCCCAGGTGGGCCCCCAGCAGTGGGGTGGGTAAGCCACATAAAAGGCAGCAGACATCAATGGGAACAGAGGTTCCCACCAGTGGCCAATGGCGTAGCCACCTCAGACATCAGTGGGTTGGAAAATCCTCCTGAACACATTTTCACATCTTAAAAAAAAAGCAAAATACTGCTGATGCTGGAATCTGAAACAAGAACAGAATGCTGGAAAAGCTCAGCGGGTCTGCCATGTCCATCTTTGACCCGCTGCAATGCTCCAGCGAAGCCCACCACAACTTGGAGGTGCAGCACCTCATCTGCTGGTTGGGCAGGTTGCGGCCCTTGGGATTCAACGTTGAGTTCGGCAACTTTAAATTGTGACCTTTCTTCATCTCAAACCTTTTTTATCAGAGGCATTCAGCCTCTGATCTTCGGGTAAGCGTTCTCCAAGGTGACGTTCATGACACACGACAACGCAGAATCGCTGAGCAGAAACTGATAGCCAAGTTCCGCACACATGAGGACAGCCTCAACCGGGATCTTGGGTTCATGTCGCACTATCTGTAACCCCCACGACTTGCCTGGGATTGCAAAATCTCACTAACTGTCCTGGCTGGAGACAATTCATACCTCTTTAACCTGTGCTTAACCCTCTCTCCACTCACATTGTCTGCACCTGTAAATACTTGATTACCTGTTAAGACTCACATTCTAACCATTATCTTGTAATTGAGTTTGTGTCGATGTATGCCCTGTTTGTGAACTGAACACTTCACTCACCTGATGAAGGGGCAGTGCTCCGAAAGTTCGTGCTACCAAATAAACCTGTTGGACTTTAACCTGGTGTTGTGAGACTTCTTACTATAAATATCCCAGACACATATTGCCTCCCCTTCCCCCTCCCACACCAGGCCATCTGTCTTTTGTACTTGAGGTTGCTACCTTTTGTTGCAATCACTCACAGCTACAGATTAACATCTAACACATTCTCCCTTTCTTTAGTTCTGACAAAGAGCCAAAAGGACTCAGCGCTGAGCAGAAACTGATAGCCAAGTTCCGCACACACGAGGACGGCCTCAACCGGGATACTGGGTTTATGTCACACTATTTGTAACTCCCACAGTTGCGTGGACCTGCAGAGTTTCACTGGCTGTCTTGTCCGGAGACAATACACATCTTTTTAGCCTGTCTTGATGCTCTCTCCACTCCCATTGTTTTGTTTCTTAAAGACTGGATTAGTTGTAAGTATTCGCATTCCAACCATTATTCATGTAATTTGAGTCTGTGTCTTGATAAGCTCTGTTTGTGAACAGAATTCCCACTCACCTGAAGTAGGGGCTAAGAGCTCCGAAAGCTTGTGTGGCTTTTGCTACCAAATAAACCTGTTGGACTTTAACCTGGTGTTGTTAAACTTCTTACTGAGAAAAATTGAGATCAGAGGGCACTGATTTAAAGTAATTGGCAAATGAAGTAATGAGAATATAAGGACTGAGTGTTTCAGCAACAGGTGAATTGAAGTAGGGGGGGAATGGTGATGTTACGCCAGATGGGACTAGGCAGATTTGATGGTGGAAAAGATATGGGATCAAATTCTGAGCCCAGGGTCAAATAAGGTGCCGTTCAGCCTCAGACCTGTAGTCAGGGAGAGGGATTGAGTCAGTAGTTAGGGAATAGAGATTGCGCTGGGAACAAATATCAATGCTTTCAGTCTTCCTGATATTTCTGCTCATCCAGCAATAAATGTCGGACCACCAGTGTGACATATCAGAGGTTGTGGTAAGCGGTGGTGGGATAAAACTGGGTGTTGTCAGGGAACATGTGGAACCTGTTGCATTTTTGGAGGATGTTGCTAAGCAGCAGTATGTAAATGAGAAATAGGAGGGGACCATGAATAGATTCTTGGGGAACACCGGAGGCAACAGTTTTGAAGTGGAAGGATAAGCCATTCGATGGCTATGGCCCTTTGGATGGGAGTGGAACTAGGTGAGGGTAGAACCACCTAGCTGAATGATAATGGAGAATGGTGTGGTCAACTACCTCAAAGGCTGCAGACAGGTCAAAAAAGATAAGGAGAACTAGTTTATCATGTTCACAGTCACAGAGGATATTAATAGGGCAATTTCAGTGCTATGACAGTGGCAGAGGCTGAAACATTGTTATGATCTTGGTAGAGACCATTAATGTGTTTATTTTTTAGTTTAGAATCCCCAGGTATTTGCTAAAAGAATTAAGCTACAATGTTCACAATTTAAATCAAAATAATTTTGTGACAAAAAAGTAAATAAAAATAAAATTTAGAGAACATGAATACTGATAACTACACTCTATCTTAAATAGTTACACTGAAGATATTAAATGTGTAATAAACAGATACTGAAGGTCAAACTTCTTAATTCAACTTTCCTTCTAAGTTCATTTGATTTATACTCCAATAAGCTCATGTAATTTATCAAAACAAAATGGAAGATTTTGGTCTGCATAGTATTTCAAAAGATTTGTCTAACAATTGAAATTTCTTCGGCTGTCAAATTACCTCCAAGGTTGTCACTGCAAATCTCCAACCATCCCAATGTTGTAAACTCCCCATTCAACAGGTGTCACTAGTGTTTTAAGCATACTCACCCCAATTCAGAAGTCCCCTACTTCTACTATTCTTTAAAACTGGAGCCTTATATCGAAAAGTGTCTCCCTCACAGTGGCAAAGCGTTTAGCACTGCTGCCTCACAGCGCCAGGATCCCAGGTTTGATTCCTGGCTTGGGTCACTGTCTGTGTGGAGTCTACACCTTCTCCCCGTGTCTGTGTGGGTTTCCTCCGGGTGCCCCGGTTTTCTCCCACATGTCCAAAAGACGTGCTGGTTAGGTGCATTGGCCGTGCTAAATTCTCCCTCAGTGTACCCAAACAGGTGCTGGAATGTGGCGACTAGGGGATTTTCACAGTAACTTCATTGTAGTGTTGATGTAAGCCCACTTATGACACTAGTAAATAAACTTTAAAACTCTCAACTCTGCTTGGCTACCCCAGAGGTTCAACGTTTGTGAAGTCCTTCAGGTTTAAACTCCTTTAGCCAAAACTCAGCATTTCAATTAAGGACTTCAAGCCCTCAGCTTATTCTAAAACTAAAATCTAAAATTTAAATCCTGCTTGAGACCAGAGCCGGGGACATACTCACCCCTATAATTAATTCCTGGTTGACCTTTATTTTTCCCTATTGTTTATCTCCCAGGCAGCTTGGTCACATGAACATTTATTGGGAACCAGGTGCTTTACCAGAAATCATCTCTTAGAGAACCTTAGTTCTTAACATGGCTGTCACTCCAAGGTTAAGGGTGGAATGTCGCCATTTTTTTGGCAGTGTCTCAGGCAGGAAAAGCGGACGGGAGTCCACTGGCGCAGTTGGCAGGTTTTCCCGCCATATTTTTAAAAAACTGCCAAAAGAAACTAAAGGGGCAGGTCCCACAACATCATACTGGTGGGAATGGATTGAAACAATTCCCCCCCCCCCCCCCCATATGCCCTATGGTACGCTGACCCTCGCCACCATGGTTCTCTCTCCCCCCCCCCCCCAGAACATCCTTCCTGTACTGCTTCCTGGCACTGCCCGGGCATGACCCTCTGTCCCTGGGGGCTGTACTCACCGGTGAGTTCTGTTCACCAGGTGCACGTCATAGAGCACCTGATTTGATTTATTGTCACATGTATTAGTATACAGTGAGAAGTATTGTTTCTTGCGCACTACATAGACAAAGCATACCGTTCATAGAGAGTGTGCAGAATGTGGTGTTACAGTCATAGCTAGCGTGTAGAGAAAGATCAACTTAATGCGAGGTAGATCCATTCAAAAGTCTGATAACTGCAGGGAAGAAGCTGTTCTTGAATTGGTTGGTACGTGTCCTCAGACTTTTGTATTTTTTCCCGATGGAAGAAGGTGGAAGAGAGAATGTCCTCGGTGCATGGGGTCCTTGATTATGCAGGCTGCTTTTCCGAGGCAGCGGGAAGTGTAGACAGTGTCTTTGGATGGGAGGCTGGTTTGAGTGAAGGACTGGACTTTGTTCACGACCCTTTGTAGTTTCTTGCGGTCTTGGACAGAGCAGGAGCCATACCAAGCTGTGATACTCCAGAAAGAATGCTTTCTATGGTGCATCTGTAAAAGTTGGTGAGGGTCGTAGTGGACATGTCAAATTTCCTTAGTCTTCTGAGTAAGTTGAGGCGTTGGTGGGCTTTCTTAACTATAGCGTCAGCATGGAGGGACCAGGAGGGGTTGTTGGTGATCTGAACACCTAAAAACTTGAAGCTCTTGACCATTTCTACTTCATCCCCATTGATGTGGACAAGGGCATGTTCTCCTACACTTCCTGGTCGATGACAATCTCCTTCGTTTTGTTAACATTGAGGGAGAGATTATTGTTGCCGCACCAGTTCACCAGACTCTCTATCTCATTCCTGTACTCTGTCTTGTCATTGTTTGAGATCTGACCCACTACGGTGATGTCATCAGCAAGCTTGAAAATTGAGTTGGGGGGGAATTTGGCCACACAGTCATAGATGTGTAAGGAATATTGTAAGGGGCTGAGGATGCAGCCTTGTGGGGCACTGGTGTTGAGGGTGATCGCAGAGGCATTGTTGCCTACCCTTACTAATTGCAGTCTGTGGGTAAGGAAGTTCAGGATCCAGTTGCAGAGGGAGGAGCCAAGCCTGTCATCGTTCATATTGGTGTGCCCTCACACCGACATGAATGGACAATTTAACATGGGAGGACTAGCAGGCGTAAAGGCCTGATAATGAGATTTAACTTAATTCAAATGGGAATCCTGACTTTTAAAGTAGGGATTCCTATTATGATATTGGCCACATTCAATTGTGGAAATCTCACTGGCTTAAAAGCCATTTTTGGACTCCTGTGTGATTTTCCACCCCCTTTGCTGTTCCCGTCCCCTCGAAAACAGGAGTGAAAAAGCCACCGCCCCAAAAGGTTTCCCTCTCCAAAAGCACATGAGTCATCACAACATGTAGCTATGGGAGAAATGGACGTAGATTTGGAGTGTGACAACATGTTGAAAGACTTTGTAGAGGGGATCAAAGTTGAGGGGGTGATGAGAGCAGATTTGAAAGGGTGGGTGCTAACACCAGATAGGAACAGCTCTATCGACTCTGTCCCATCCGTTCAAAATGTTAAATACCCAAATCAAATCATTCCTCAAGCTCTTGTTTTAATTAAAACAGTACGAGTTTTTCAAGTCTTCCTTCATTCCTATTTTCCCATACCACTCTCCAGACCTGCTCAGAGGCTAGAATGCTACCACTCAACCAACGTGAACATCTTTCTAAAATACAAGTTGATAGTTACTATTTACTCTCTCCTCATGTGGAGATTTTAGTAATTTTATCTCTAATTAATGATTCATAAGAACATAAGAACATAAGAAATAGGAGCAGGAGTAGGCCATCTAGCCCCTCGAGCCTGCCCCGCCATTCAATAAGATCATGGCTGATCTGACGTGGATCAGTACCACTTACCCGCCTGATCCCCATAACCCTTAATTCCCTTACCGATCAGGAATCCATCCATCCGCGCTTTAAACATATTCAGCGAGGTAGCCTCCACCACCTCAGTGGGCAGAGAATTCCAGAGATTCACCACCCTCTGGGAGAAGAAGTTCCTCCTCAACTCTGTCTTAAACCGACCCCCCTTTATTTTGAGGCTGTGTCCTCTAGTTTTAACTTCCTTACTAAGTGGAAAGAATCTCTCCGCCTCCACCCTATCCAGCCCCCGCATTATCTTATAAGTCTCCATAAGATCCCCCCTCATCCTTCTAAACTCCAACGAGTACAAACCCAATCTCCTCAGCCTCTCCTCATAATCCAAACCCCTCATCTCCGGTATCAACCTGGTGAACCTTCTCTGCACTCCCTCCAATGCCAATATATCCTTCCTCATATAAGGGGACCAATACTGCACACAGTATTCCAGCTGCGGCCTCACCAATGCCCTGTACAGGTGCATCAAGACATCCCTGCTTTTATATTCTATCCCCCTCGCGATATAGGCCAACATCCCATTTGCCTTCTTGATCACCTGTTGTACCTGCAGACTGGGCTTTTGGGTCTCATGCACAAGGACCCCCAGGTCCCTTTGCACGGTAGCATGTTTTAATTTGTTTCCATTGAGATAATAATCCCATTTGTTATTATTTCCTCCAAAGTGTATAACCTCGCATTTCTCAACGTTATACTCCATTTGCCATATCCTCGCCCACTCACTCAGCCTGTCCAAATCTCTCTGCAGATCTTCTCCGTCCTCCACACGATTCATTTTTCCACTTATCTTTGTGTCGTCTGCAAACTTCGTTACCCTACACTCCGTCCCCTCCTCCAGATCATCTATATAAATGGTAAACAGTTGCGGCCCGAGTACCGATCCCTGCGGCACGCCACTAGTTACCTTCCTCCAACCGGAAAAACACCCATTTATTCCAACTCTTTGCTTCCTGTCGGATAGCCAGTCCCCAATCCACTTTAACACACTACCCCCAACTCCGTGTGCCCTAATCTTCTTCAGCAGCCTTTTATGGGGCACCTTATCAAACGCCTTTTGGAAATCCAAAAACACCGCATCCACCGGTTCTCCTCCATCAACCGCCCTAGTCACATCTTCATAAAAATCCAACATGTTCGTCAAGCACGACTTTCCCCTCATGAATCCATGCTGCGTCTGATTGATCGAACCATTTCTATCCAGATGCCCTGCTATCTCCTCTTTAATAATGGATTCCAGCATTTTCCCTACTACAGACGTTAAGCTGATCGGCCTATAGTTACCTGCCTTTTGTCTCCTTCCTTTTTTAAACAGCGGCGTAACATTAGCCGTTTTCCAATCAACCGGCACTACCCCAGAATGCAACGAGTTTTGATAAATAATCACTAACGCATCCACTATTACCTCTGACATTTCTTTCAATACCCTGGGATGCATTCCATCCAGACCCGGGGACTTGTCCACCTTCAGTCCCATTAGTCTACCCAGCACTGCCTCTCTGGTAACATTAATTGTATTAAGTATTTCTCCTGCTGCCAACCCTCTATCGTTAATATTTGACAAACTATTTGTGTCCTCCACCGTGAAGACCGACACAAAAAACTTATTTAAAGACTCAGCCATATCCTCATTTCCCACTATTAACTCCCCCCTCTCGTCCTCCAAGGGTCCAACATTCACTCTAGCCACTCTATTCCTTTTTATATATTTATAAAAACTTTTACTATCATTTTTTATATTAATTGCTAGCCTAGCTTCATAGTCTATCCTTCCTTTCTTTATCGCTTTCTTAGTCTCTCTTTGTTGTTTCTTAAATTTTTCCCAATCACTTGTTTCTCCACTATTTTTGGCCACTCTGTACGCAGCTGTTTTTATTTTAATACTCTCCTTTATTTCCTTCGTTATCCACGGCTGGTTCTCCCTTTTCTTACAATCCTTGTTTTTTGCTGGAATATATTTTTGCTGAGAACTGAAAAGGATCTCCTTAAAAATCCTCCACTGTTCCTCAGCTATCCTACCTGCCAGCCTGCTCTCCCAGTCTACCTTAGCCAATTCATCCCTCATCCTATCATATTTCCCTCTGTTCAAACAGAGGACACTGGTTTGAGACCAAACTTTCTCCTCTTCCATCTGAATCAGAAATTCGACCATATTGTGGTCACTAGACCCAAGAGGGTCCTTCACAATAAGATCCTTAATTCTACCTGTCTCGTTACACAATACCAGATCCAAAATATCCAAGATTATCTCTGGCTCCCCTTTTGAAAATAGGCATTACTTTGGTCACATTTCAATCCTTCAGCACATGTTCCCTCTTAATAAAATTCTGAAATATCATTTTAGGATTAATACTCTTTTCCCAATCTGTATCCCATTTGGCTCTCCTTTAGTTTAACCAGCTTCTTTTTATTTCTTCCATCCTTCTTTGTGACAAGTTGGAAGGGGTGGGATGGAGGAAGAGTTCTTAGAATGCTGTCGGGATAGTTACCTTGAACAGTATGTTACAGAACCGACGAGGGAACGAGTTATCTTAGATCTGGTAATGTGTAACGAGGTAGGTAGAATTAAGGATGTTCTTGTGAAGGACCCTCTTGGGTCAGGTGATCACAATATGGTTGAATTTCTGATACAAATGGAAGAGGAGAAAGTAGGGGCCCATACCAGTGTCCTCTGTTTGAACAGAGGGAAGTACGATAGGATGAGGGCTGAATTGGCTAAGGTGGACTAGGAGAGCAGACTGGTAGGTAGGACAGCTGAGGAACAGTGGAGGATTTATAAGGAAATCCTTTTCAGTACCCAGCAACAATATATTCCGGTGATAAAGAAGGACTGTAAGAAAAGGGATAACCAGCCATGGATAACGAAGGAAATGAAGGAGAGTATTAAATTAAAGACCTATGCGTACAGAGTGGCCAAAAATAGTGGAGAATCGGAAGATTGGGGAAACTTTAAGAAACAACAAAGAACGACTAAGAAAGCGATAAAGAAAGGAAAGATCGGTTATGAAGCTAGGCTAGCTCTAAATATAAAAAATGATAGTAAAAGCTTTTACAAATATATAAAAAGGAATAGAGTGGCAAGAGTGAATGTTGGACCCTTGGAGGATGAGAGGGGGGATTTAATAGTGGGAAATGAGGAAATGGCTGAAACTTTAAATAAGTTTTTTGTGTCGGTCTTCACGGTGGAAGACACAAATAGTTTACCGAATATTGACGATAGAGGGTTGGTAGGAGGAGAGGTACTCAATACAATTAACGTCACCAGGGAGGCAGTGCTTGGTAGACTAACGGGACTGAAGGTGGACAAGTCCCCGGGCCCGGATGGAATGCATCCCAGGGTACTGAAAGAAATGTCAGAGGTAATAGCGGATGCGTTAGTGATTATTTATCAAAATTCGTTGGATTCTGGGGTAGTGCCGGTGGATTCGAAAACGGCTAAAGTTACGCCGCTGTTTAAAAAAGGAAATAGACAAAAGGCGGGTAACTACAGGCCGGTTAGCTTAACGTCTGTAGTTGGGAAAATGCTGGAATCCATCATTAAAGAAGAAATAGCAGGCCATCTGGATAAGAATGGTTCGATTAAGCAGACGCAGCATGGATTCATGAGGGGAAAGTCGTGCTTGACGAACTTGTTGGATTTTTATGAAGATGTGACTAGTGCGGTTGACGGAGGGGAACCGGTGGATGCGGTGCTTTTGGATTTCCAAAAGGCGTTTGATAAGGTGCCTCACAAAAGGTTGCTGAAGAAGATTGGGTCACACGGAGTTGGGGGTAGGGTGTTAGCGTGGATTGGGGATTGGCTATTCGACAGGAAGCAGAGAGTCGGAATAAATGGGTGCTTTTCTGGTTGGCAGATGGTAACTAGTGGCGTGCTGCAGGGATCGGTACTGGGGCCTCAACTATTTACCATTTATATAGACGATCTGGAGGAGGGGACTGAGTGTAGGGTAACAAAGTTTGCAGACGACACAAAGATAAGTGGAAAAGTGAATCGTGTGGAGGGCGTAGAAGGTCTGCAGAGAGATTTGGACAGGCTGAGTGAGTGGGCGAGGATCTGGCAGATGGAGTATAATGTTAACAAATGCGAGGTTATTCACTTTGGAAGAAATAATAGCAAATTGGATTATTATCTAAATGGAAAGAAATTACAACATGCTGCTGTGCAGAGGGACCTGGGGGTCCTTGTGCATGAGACGCAAAAACCCAGTCTGCAGGTGCAACAGGTGATCAAGAAGGCAAATGGAATGTTGGCCTATATCGCAAGGGGGATAGAATATAAAAGCAGAGATGTCTTGCTGCATCTGTACAAGGCATTGGTGAGGCCGCAGCTGGAATACTGTGTGCAGTATTGGTCCCCTTATTTGCGGAAGGATATATTGGCCTTGGAGGGAGTGCAGAGAAGGTTCACCAGGTTGATACCAGAGATGAGGGGTGTTGACTATGAGGAGAGACTGAGCAGATTGGGTTTGTATTCGTTGGAATTTAGAAGGCTGAGGGGGGATCTTATAGAGACCTATAAGATAATGAAGGGGCTGGATAGGGTAGAGATGGAGGATTCTTTCCACTTAGAAAGGAAACTAGAACTAGAGGGCACAGCCTCAAAATAAAGGGGGGTCAGTTTAGGACAGAGTTGAGGAGGAACTTCTTCTCTCAGAGGGTGGTGAATCTCTGGAATTCTCTGCCCACTGAAGTGGTGGAGGCTACCTCGTTGAATATGTTTAAATCACGGATAGATGGATTCCTGATCGGTAAGGGAATTAGGGGTTATAGGGATCAGGCGGGTAAGTGGAACTGATCCACTTCAGATTAGCCATGATCTTATTGAATGGCGGGGCAGGCTCGAGGGACTAGATGGCCTACTCCTGCTCCTATTTCTTATGTTCTTATGTTTCACACATACTAAATTATGCGATGGCTTCAATAATGTAACTAAATTTGGAACACGTGCCAAAATAATTTACTAGTCCTAGAAATGACCTCAATTGCATCACATTCATCAGACAGTGTTTCTAAAATGGCATTCACCATTTTAGTGCTTTATGTAGGCCTTTCCTATCAATAACGTGACCAAAATATTCGACTGACATCTGGAAAATGTCACACTTTTCTTTCTTGACACGCAGACCATGTGCTTGAAAACATTCCTGTGTTGCTTCTAAACTTTTCAAGTGCTCTTGTTCACTGGACTCTGTAATTAGTATATCATCCAGGTAACATTGTACACCAGAGAGACCACTTAAATTCTGATCCATCAATCTTTGGAATAGGGCAGATGTGGACGTGAGTCCAAAAGATAATCTTTTATCATGACAAAGACCTTTATGAGTAACAATGGTAAGCAATGCTTGAGATTCAGCAGCTACATTTTTCTATATACTTGTGAAATATCAATCTTGCTGAATTTCTGCCACCTGATAACCCAGCAAACAAATCTTCAATTAAAGAAAGCAGATATTGATCAGTACACAACACTGGATTTATGGTTGTTTTAAAAATCACCACAAATACGAACTAAACCATCTGAGTTTATGACAGGCACGGTGGGAGTAGCCCAGTCACTCATTGCAACCAGCTCTAACACACCAGTGTTAATGAATCATATTAATTCTGCTTCAACCTTGAGGCAAATTGCATATGGCACCGCTCTTGCTTTGAGACTTATTGGTTGTCTAGGCTTTTTCTTGAGTTTCACTTGAACTCCCTTCATTGAGCCAAGTGTCTCTTTGAATACACTCTTGTATTTATCCCGAAGATGCTGTAGGTCTGTTTTGGCATCGACCAATCTGTTGACAGTACTCCAGTTAAGCTTTATCTTCTCCAACCATGACCTTCCAAATAGAGCTGGAAATTTACCTTGAACTACATGGAGAGGCAATTCTGCTGTTTGTCCACTCAACTCTACATTGACCATGATGTAACCCTTTCATGTCACAATCATGCATGTCCTCAACATTACATTAGCTGGTTTTAAAGAAAGATGCTTCAGCTTTTGTTGCATATGTAGTCTCAGGAATTAAAGATACAGCAGCACCAATATCAACCTCAATCTCTATCCCAATAAGTTGTCCGCTTAACTTCAGAATTACCCAGAATCTATGTAATTCACCATATATGGATAAGACGTTCAGTTGGAGATCATCATATTTCTGGATATTCTCTTCTTTACAGTTGTAATTCTTTTCTTCCATATTGTAAATTTATTTTGTAAAACGCAACTCGTTTTTCTTGAATGTACCCAGATTTTTTGTCTGAATATTCTTCACTGGGGAAGCTGGTCTAGCCCAACAAGCTTTTGCAGTATGACCCATTTTGCCACAATTCTTCCATTGACTATCCTTCCTCCAGCATTTGCTCACACAATGGGCCATTTTGGCACATCTGTGACATGCTTGTTGCTGTTTTGACTTCTTCTGGGCAGTTCCTAACTTGTAGATCATCATTCCTGCACCAAATTGAAGTCTATAGCAGCCAATTCCACCAGCATTGTGATTTCTACTGTTGCCTTTAAAGTCAAAGTCTGTTCAGTAACCAACCTTCTTTGGATAGCCTCATTTTGGAGACCACAAACGAGATGATCACAAAAAATACCTTTAGGTAACTCATCAAATTCTCAATGCTGTGCCAATCATTTTAAGGTTCCCATGAACTGAGCAATGCTTTCACCTTCCACTTGATTAATTTAATGGAACCTGAACCATTCTGCGATGATCAGTGGCTTTTGAGAATAATGCTCTGCAAGGATCTTTGTCGAGTCATCATAAGTTTTGGTCCCTGGCTTTGCTGGATGAACCAAGCTCTGGAGAAAATTGAAGGCTTTACTTCCTATTGTACTGAGAAAAGCTGGTACAAGAAACTGGTTTGCAATTTTATTCACCTGTACAAAGAGCAGAAACAGCTCTAAATAGGAACTCCATGATTCATTTTCTTCATTGAAAGGCCCCATGGATCCTAATTGCCCTGCCATTTATCTTGGAGGCGCGAGTGACTCGAGACTGTTCACTATATTGTTTTAACTATCTCCCCAGTACTCCCCTATTACCATGAAGTCTGTTGACTTGACGTTTTTTTTTCAAACAGCCCCAGCTGTACAGCAGAGAGCATCCCTTCTTTTTAAATATCCCAAATATTGCCTGGAGTCTCACTCTTTGCTGGTCAGAAAGACACCCTGTTTAAAAACCACACAGATGTTACTCATGATAAATGGTTGTAGTGGAAGAATTACTTCACACTTGTCTTCAGGTTCAAACTGTTTAATTGTAGGCCTCTGCATTCGAGCTGCAGGCATACAAGGAGCTCAACCCTCAAAGTGTTGCAGCTGTTTCTATTTATGACACAATCAATGTTAGAGGTTTTGCTGGCAATTCTCTTAATGAGGTGATTGCCACACACTGATTGACAATAGAGGGCATTTTCTCTTACATAGTCTTCAATCTTTAATCCTGTTGCTGCTTCTCCCCAGCTTTAATATTCAAAGTGTGAAGACTCACAATGTTGTTTTCTTCTACATAGGATCATTTCTTGATGTTCTCAACTAAACAAACTCCCAACTCATCGCCAATGTTTTCTTTGTAATGTCCTATGTTTGGGGTTGTGAGTTTTACACAAAAAGAAAAAGATGTGGTTTTCACATATAGATTCAAACTAACAACAAGATTTATTTTAGGAGCAGTATAAACTGAAACTATAACAGCAGCCTACATAACACCTGAATGACATCACCATCAAATCATGTGACTGGCTCTTAAAGCAATCATGCAGCTACTTAAATATATAACACTTCCTCACCTGGAATCAAAACAAATTGGGGGAATGTGGTAAACCACTGTTAGCTTATTACCTGTGCGTGTGACATGCCTGGACATGCCCCTGCCAGCCCTACCTGGGACTCCTCCCCCCCTGGTCCAGGTATAAAGGTGACTGCTCCCCACCCCCCTGCCTCAGTCTCTGGACCAGTTCATCGGCATGGGTGTGCTCAAAGTCTTTTAGAACATAGAACATAGAACATAGAACATTACAGCGCAGAACAGGCCCTTCGGCCCACGATGTTGCACCGACCAGTTAAAAAAAAAACTGTGACCCTCCAACCTAAACCAATTTCTTTTCGTCCATGAACCTATCTACGGATCTCTTAAACGCCCCCAAACTAGGCGCATTTACTACTGATGCTGGCAGGGCATTCCAATCCCTCACCACCCTCTGGGTAAAGAACCTACCCCTGACATCGGTTCTATAACTACCCCCCCTCAATTTAAAGCCATGCCCCCTCGTGCTGGATTTCTCCATCAGAGGAAAAAGGCTATCACTATCCACCCTATCTAAACCTCTAATCATCTTATATGTTTCAATAAGATCCCCTCTTAGCCGCCGCCTTTCCAGCGAAAACAATCCCAAATCCCTCAGCCTCTCCTCATAGGATCTCCCCTCCATACCAGGCAACATCCTGGTAAACCTCCTCTGCACCCTCTCCAAAGCCTCCACATCCTTCCTGCAATGTGGGGACCAGAACTGCACACAGTACTCCAAGTGCGGCCGCACCAGAGTTGTGTACAGTTGCAACATAACGCTACGACTCCTAAATTCAATCCCCCTACCAATAAACGCCAAGACACCATATGCCTTCTTAACAACCTTATCTACTTGATTCCCAACTTTCAGGGATCTATGCACACATACACCTAGATCCCTCTGCTCCTCCACACTATTCAAAGTCCTCCCGTTAGCCCTATACTCAACACATCTGTTATTCCTACCAAAGTGAATTACCTCACACTTCTCCGCATTAAACTCCATCTAATAAAAGCCTATTTGTTCTTGCATACAAACCTATTTGTTCTTGCATACAAACTAGTCTTTGCTTGATTGATAGTGCATCAGGGATCTTGCCCGGCAACCGGTCATAGCAATGTAAATAAAATTCTCCATGATAATTGCTGTACCTTTCGGATAAGCCTCCATTATCTCTTCCTTAATATTCTGTCCCACCATGTAGTTGCAGTTAAGGGGCTGTACACCATTCCCACAAATTACTTTTTGCCTTTATCATTTCTCATCTCAACTCAAACCGCTACTACATCAAAGTTTCCTGAACTTTTGTTATCCCTTTCTAATGTGCTAATATCATAATTAATAACCTCTTTGCCTTTTCCTAGCTTTCTGTCCTTCCTGCCAAATTCAGTTCACAATCTATGTCATCCTGTAGCCATGTCTCTGTTAAGGCTATCAGATTGTACTTAGTTATTCCTATTTGTGCTATCTCTTTTCTTTTCCTCACAAATGATGCATGCACTCAGCTACAGGGCCTTTAGTTTTGTTCTATTATCATTTTTGTAATGTCTAGCCCTATTTTCTGATTTACTCTCAGATTTGTACTCTCGGTCTCTTCCTGTAACAATCTATCATTTTCCATTTCTCTCTTGCATTGTCTCTGCTCTTTGGTTTCACACATCTTCCCAAATCTGATCTCTTGTCCCCACTATTTTGTTTAAAATCCTCTCTACTTTCCTAATTATGCAGCTCACTGGAACGCCAGTCCCACACACTTCAGGTGTAGACTATTCCAGTGGTACAGCCCCCACTTTCCCCAGTACTGATGCCAATGCCCAACAAGCCAGTCTTTGAGCCGTGCATTCATTTCTCTAATTTTATTCGTCCAAAACCAATTTGCACATGACTCAGGTAATAATCCAGAGATTACCATTGAGGTTCTGCTTCTTAATTTGGTCTAGTTCTTCACACTGCCGATGCAGAACCTCCTTCCCTGTCTTGCCTATATTGTTGGTACCTGCTAGATCCTCCCCGTCCCACTACAAATCTCTCTCCAGCCCTAAGCACATGTCCTGAACGCTGGCACCGGGTTGGCAACACAGCTGCCTGTACTCATGCCCTTTGCTGCCGAGATCAGTGTCCATCTCTCATTGTACTGTCTCATACTACCACTACATTCCTTTTTGCTCCCCCTATTTGAATGGCTTCTTGTGCCACAGTGCCATGGTCAGTCAGCTCCTCCACGCTGCAGCCCCCACTCTCACTGAAACAAGCTGAAAGAACATCAGAAGTGTTGAATGGTTGTACAGGCAGACTCTCCTGCCCTCTGGATCCCCTTATCTGCCTCAGCTGCAGTCACACCCTCCTGTTCCAGGCTGCCTTCCAAATCAGAAGGCCCTGTCCTAAGGGGTGAGACCATCTCCTGGTATAAAGCTTCCAGGTAACTTCTCCCCCTCCCTGATGTTTCACAGTGTCAGCAGCTCAGCCTCCAGATCAATAGCTCTGAGCCAAAGCTTCTCACAAGCCACAGACACTTACTGCAGACATGTTCGCCCTGGATCACACTGAGATCCAGGATCTCCCACATGCCGCAGCACGACACATACAAGAATGGTAGGACAGGTGATGTGTTAATTAACTATTTAATCATTTTTTTTGTCTTGTGTGTATTTCATTTATCTTTCCACAAATTCCTGTACTTTTTTAAATTTTAGGACTGGAACAGACCTTAACCACTTATCAGATACTCTCAAAACAGCTAGCTTCTTTTTCTGTAGTAGAGAACCAAGTCACTGTGTGGAGTTTGCACATTCTCCCGGGGTCTGCATGGGTTTCCTCTGGGTGCTCTGGTTTCCTCCCAAAATCCAAAGATGTGCGGGTTAGGTTGATTGGCTATGCTAAAATTGATCCTCGTGTCAGGGCGATTAGCAGGGTAGATGTATTGGGTTACGGGAATAGGGTTTGGGTGGGATTGTGGTCGGTACAGACTCGATGGACCAAATGGCCTCCTTCTGTATTGTAGGGATTCTATGAAATCCTACAGAGGGAAAAGCAAAAGGAAAGGAACACATCCTGCCCCTCCTCATCCGAACTCCCCACTCACGAAACTCACAGCTGTACACTCAGTTCCTCAGCTGCACATTTTTCAATCACTCCAGTATTGGTACAAACCTGAGAAAACACTACCTTCAGCAGTAAAGGCCCTACGCTCTGGAATTCCCTCGCATTACCTTTCCTCCTTTAAGACAGTCATTAAACCTCCATTTTTGATCAATCTTTTGGCCATCTGACTTACTGTCTCCTTATGTGACTCAGGGCAGAATTTTCACATCCTGCCCGCCTCGGGAATCATAGCAGGCAGGCCATGGACCGGGATTTTCCGATCTTGGGGCGAGTGCGGCCGGAAAATCTTGCCCTCAGTGTCAAATTTTGTTTTATAATACTCCTGTGATGCACCTTGGGACCATTGAAAAAGTTATACTGTGTTTAATGAGATGTAGCACTAACTTCATCAATACCTCAAAACACCCTGACCAGCTCAAAAAAGATAATTTAATATTTGTGAAGTAATTTCTGAACCTTGGTCACATATTTACAAAAATATTTTTTCTTGTCTTTATTTTACCTTTTATCTTAATGCAGCTATGCATTTATTTTGCCATCTGAAAATATGAATTAAAAAGTGAAGGATTTTAAGTGTTTTTCCTTCCTGATTTGCTGTTTGATTGGTTTGTCACCTATCTGCTTTCAGGCTTCACTGCGGCTGCGTGGCACCAGATTCAAACTGCCACTCGGAAGGAAGAAATTTCTGTCGCAGCGATTGCTAGATGGCTGTGTGTAATTTTCTTCAAGGTCAATGGAAATGCCATTTGCTACGCATCTGACCATTAAATCCATGTCACTTGCCTTCTTCTATTCCCTCTCCCAATGTTCTTCAGACACAGCTCTGTTTTAAACTCTAACTCTCTGTTTCTTTGTATTCATGGCTCCTTTGGTCAGCCTTTTTTTTAGAAAAGAAACTTATTTGATTACCAGTGTTTGAAGAGGCACTGGAGGGGTGATATGTGGGATTGGTCCATGTTGCTGCATCTGGGTTCTGTGGTGTAACGGTGAGCACTCTGGACCCTGAATCCAGTGATCCGAGTTCAAATCTCGGTGGAACCTTGCCTTTTATGGGCGGCATGGTGACATGGTGTTTAGCACTGCTGTCTCACAGAGCCAGGGATCCAGGTTCAATTCAACTTGGGTCACTGTCTGTGTGGAGTCTGCATGTTCTCCACATGTCTGCGTGGGTTTCCTCTGGGTGCTCCAGTTTCCTCCCACAGTCCAAAAAAAGTGCTAGTTAGGTGCAATTGGCCATGCTAAATTCTCCCTCCGTGTACCCGAGCAGGCACTGAAATGTGGTGACTAGGGGATTTTCACAGTAACTTCATTACAGTGTTAATGTAAGCCTACTGTGACACTAAAACTTAAACTTATGAATTTTTAGTTGAATCACAGGACTGATAAGATTTTGATGGGTATAGATAGAGTGAATGCAAGCAGACTTTTTCCGCTGAGGCTAGGGGAGAAAAAAACCAGAGGGCATGGGTTAAGGGTGAAAGGAGAAAAGTTTAAAGGGAATATTAGGGGGGGCTTCTTCACGCAGAGAGTGGTGGGAGTGTGGAATGAGCTGCCGGATAAAGTGGTAAATGCGGGGTCACTTTTAACATTTAAGAAAAACTTGGACGGGTTCATGGATGAGAGGGGTGTGGAGGGATATGGTCCAAGTGCAGGTCAGTGGGACTAGGCATTAAATGGTTTGGCACAGACAAGAAGGGCCAAAAGGCCTGTTTCTGAGCTGTAATTTTCCATGGTTCTATGATGAGTTGTGCAATGTCAGCAAGCTTATTTCCATTGTACAATCCTGGGTTACAATTTTCAGTAACAGTCTCGGAGGAGTACCAAATTCCATGTGTTGGAGCCAATGTTCTCAGAAGCCGTTGGAATAAGAATTTCCTAATTACAATAAATAATATTGGATGGGGAGGAATCACCTGTGTAAAAAGCATTTAATTTTGGATGAGGTCATTTCGCTTGCTTTTTTCTCAGCTTTCAAACCCAACAAAGCATCATTGGAACAGACCTGGCTGCGTACTAGAGAATTTGGAACTGCTTTAAAAGACTATATGAAAATAAATTTGAATATTAAAGCCATATCTCACTGTCTGAATTGCACCCGATTGGAAGCCCAAACAAATTAAACATATCAGCTTATGTCCAATGGCATTGCACACAGGAAATGAAGACCAAGTGTAGTCTTCAGATAAAGCTGAGGACGACTGGACCAGGGCAGCAGATTTAATTCAGTACCCATTTAAAGGTGGTGTATTTTATTATTTTTAGATTCCCATGATAAGACTTTGCCAAATTTATAGTAGAATGCACCAATTTTTAAAAAATTAATCCATGGGCAATGAGCACCACTGGCTGGGCCTGCATTTATTGCCCATCCCTAATTGTCCTTGAACTGAGTAACATACTCGGTCATTTCAGAGGACATCGAATCAACCACATTGCTATGCATCTGGAGTTACATGTAGGCCAGACCAGGTAAAGGTGGCAGATTTCCTTTCCTAAAGGACATTCGTGAACCAGATGGGTTTTTAACGACAATCAACAGTGGTTTCATGGTCACCATTTGACTTTGAATTCCAGATTTTTATTTTAGCATCTACCTTAGTGGGATTTGAACCTGGGTCCCCAGATTACTAGTTCAGCGACAATACCACTGGGTCACCACCTCTTCTAAATGAAATAATGAAATATATCTTGGATTAAATCACAGAATTATCTTCACTTATGCAGGACACAGGTGGTTGATGTTTAATTACAATTACATCTTAATTTTTTAAAGTGTTCATATAACTTACCGACCACCTATATTTTACTTATACAACTTACATTAACCTCTTCTCTGTTTGAATCTGTTTCCTTCCTCCATTATTCTGCTTGCTGATAATTAGCTTCATAGTTGTAAACATCCAGTACCTTGCCCAAGTGGTATTCTTCATGTAAGGGCCTAGACATCAGGCAGGCTATTGAACTGTGGAAAACATCAAAGCAGAGCTTTATTTTGCACATAGACTTGATATTTCCCTGGGTCATAACCTGAAATAGAGGAATTAACACATTTTGCCCTTTTCTGGTCTATGATCATAAGCCAATCTTAGCTACAGCTAACTCAGCACAAAGCAGGAATTGATTTAATATTGAATTCACACACTTCTCTTAGTTCTTCTTCTATTTTTTATCCAAATCCTATATATCATTGTGGCATAGTGGTTAGCACTGCTGCCTCACAGCACCAGGAACCTGGGATTGATTCCCGGCTTGGATTACTGTCGGTGAGGAGTTTGCACATTCTCCCCATATCTATGTGGTTTTCTCCGGGTGCTCTGGTTTCCTCACAGTTCGAAAGATGTACGGGTTAGGTGCATTGGCTGTGCTAAATTCTCCCTCAGTGTACCTGAACAGGCACTGAAGTATAGCGACTGGGGGATTTTCATTGCAGTGTTAATGTAAGACTACTTGTGACACTAATAAATAAACTTAATGAATTTTTTTTTAACCAGAGCCTGTCCATTCCCATAGAATTATACCTTAGCTTGGGCACTTTTAAGAGGAGGGAAATTATGGATCATTAACAGTCAGATAAACCACCATACATAATGGATGTTTCAATAGTGTGATGTGAAGATACCGGAGTTGGACTGGGGTAAACACAGTAAGAAGTCTCACAACACCAGGTTAAAGTCCAACAGGTTTATTTGGCAGCAAAAGCCACAAGCTTTCGGAGCGCTGCCCCTTCATCAGGTAAGTGGGAGTTCTGTTCACAAACAGGGCATATAAAGACACAAACTCAATTTACAAAATAATGGTTGGAATGCGAGTCTTTACAGGTAATCAAGTCTCAAAGGTACAGACAATGTGAGTGGAGAGAGCGTTAAGCACAGATTAAAGAGATGTGTATTGTCTCCAGACAGGACAGCTAGTGAGATTTTGCAAGCCCAGGCAAGTTGTGGGGGTTACAGATAGTGTGACATGAACCCAAGATCCCGGTTGAGGCCGTCCTCATGTGTGCGGACCGTGGCTATCAGTCTCTGCTCAGCGACTCTGCGTTGTCGTGTGTCGTGAAGGCCGCCTTGGAGAACGCTTACCCGAAGATCAGAGGCTGAATGCCTGTGACCGCTGAAGTGTTCCCCAACTGGAAGAGAACACTCTTGCCTGGTGATTGTAGAGCGGTGTTAGAATATAGAACAGTACAGCACAAAACAGGCCCTTCGGCCCACGATGTTGTGCCGAGCTTTATCTGAAACCAAGATCAAGCTATCCCACTCCCTATCATCCTGGTGTGCTCCATGTGCCTATCCAATAACCGCTTAAATGTTCCTAAAGTGTCTGACTCCACTATCACTGCAGGCAGTCCATTCCACACCCCAACCACTCTCTGCGTAAAGAACCTACCTCTGATATCCTTCCTATATCTCCCACCACGAACCCTATAGTTATGCCCCCTTGTAATAGCTCCATCCACCCGAGGAAATAGTCTTTGAACGTTCACTCTATCTATCCCCTTCATCATTCATCCGTTGTCGTAGCGTCTGCATGGTCTTTAGTGTGAAGCAGGATTGCAAGTGATCGCAACCCTTTTTTGTTGCTTGCTAGATGACATAGCAAGTTGTATCAGGAAAATCTATATAAATTCCAACAGCCACCATCATTTACAACTGGAGCAGATAGAAACTAAAAGTTAAGATCTTTTATGAACTTTTAATGATGATTGGCTGTACAATACTAACTTGTTTGGAAGATTATCTAAAGTATATTTGCACTTCACTTGGAGTTCAGTGTTAGGTCAGTTTAAAACCAACACATTTATGCACAGATTAGAATCTGCAATGGATCCAATAAGGGAAAGCCAAATACTGTGGAATATATATCCAAGCAGCATGCTCAATTTCAAAATACAATTACACAAATAAATTAACAGCTACATCAAGAGGGCCAATGTGGAACACACGTCATTACTTTTGAAACTAACAGACTGAAACTGAAGACAAATTTTCAAGAATGTAGCATTTATAATTACGACAACCTCAAGTCTGCAAAATGTGCACATCCTATCATGAGCATTTGAAAATATTCTACCACCTGCATATATTTGATCTAATTAAAAATAACTCACTGGGCTAAGTAAACACTGAAGTTGCCAACATAAACACTAAAGCCATGGTTGTACGACCCACGAGCTGACCATGTTGTCTGCATGTCAGATGAACAGCTTCCTAAAGCTGTATTCACCACTGGCTGATAAGTAAAAGGAGACCACGCCAGGGGAAGTGTTTCAATAACAATGTTTATTTATATATTTCAATGATAGAAAATGTTACATACATTCTGAAACCTGGGAAAATTTGGCCAAAGATTTGAGAATTTGGTGTGGAGTGTGATGCCATACCATTCAAATGTGATTCAAAAGAGAGGAGCGATTGGTGTTTAAAGTAAAAAGGGATGGGAATCACTGTATTTACTTACTTTTTCGCGGGGTTTCTTTTTTCAGAGTGTAAGGGAAAAAGGGAAGTAGGTCGGGTGCGGGGTGACCTGGGAAGGGATTGTGTAGTTTTTTTTTCAATAAGTGCGCGGGAGGTGTAAAAGCAGGCTGCACTATTCAGCGGCAGCGTTGTAGCGGGCAGCGGAGTGAGCAGGGAGCAGAGTGAGAGCTGAAGGGCTTAGGAGGAAACAGGCAGAGGCAGGGTAGGTTCTGTTCTTTGTTCTTCCATTAATTTAAAGAAAGGGGTAATTATGAGTGGGAGGCCAGTTTGTTGCTGTCGGTGTCGGATGTGGGAGTTCATGGAGTCGCCTAGCCTCCCGGAAGTCCATATCTGCGCCAGGTGTGTCAATCTGCAGCTCCTGAGAGACCGCGTTAGGGAACTGGAGCTGCGGCTTGATGACCTTAGTCTAGTCAGGGAAAATGAGAGGTTAATAGAGAGAAGTTACAGGCAGGTCGTCACACCAGGGCCACGGGAGGAAGACACGTGGGTCACGGTTGGGAAGGGTAAAGGTCACGTACCAGAGAGTACCCCGGTGGTTATCCCAATTAACAGTAAGGGATGGGTGACAGACAGGAGAGAGGAGGGGAGAGAGCAGTCAGTGATGGGATCCCCTGTGGTTGTCCCCCTCCAAAATAAGTATACCGTTTTGGATACTGTGGGGGGGGGGGGGGGGGGGGGAGAGGGGAGAGATGACCCTCCAGGGGTAAGCCATGGTGACCGGGTCACTGGCACGGAATCGGGCTCTATGGCTCAGAAGGGAAAGAGGGGAACTATGAGAGCAATAGTAGTGGGGGTGCAACAGTTAGAGGCACAGACAGGCGGTTCTGTGGGCGCGAACGAGACTCCAGGATGGTAGTCTGCCTCCCTGGTGCCGGGGCCCTGGATGTCTCTGAGCGGGTAGGAAGCATCCTAAAAGGGACAGGTACCAGACAGACGTCATTGTCCACATTGGTGCAAATGACGTAGGCAGAAAGAGCAGGGAGGTCCTGAGAGAGCAATTCAGGGAGTTGGGTAGTAGGCTAAAAAGCAGGGCCTCTAGGGTAGCGATTTCTGGACTACTCCCAGTGCCACGTGCTCGTGAGGCTAGGAACAGGGAGACTGCACAGCTGAACGCGTGGCTAAAGGACTGGTGCAGGAGGTAGGGTTTCAAATTTGTGTATCACTGGGAAGTCTTCAAGAGAGGATGGCACCTGTACAAGGAGGACGGGTTACACCTAAACTGGAGGGGCACGAATAACCTAGCTGGGAGTTTTGCTAGTGTGGTTCGGGTGGGTTTAAACTAATGTGGCAGGGGGGTGGGGATCAGAACAATAGGTCAATAAGCATAGAGGCTGGGGACGAGGTTGGGGCCAAGACAAGGCTATCTAAGAGGAAGAGCATTCTGGGGGAGGATGACCTCAGTGGGCCTGGAGTGCATCTGCTTCAATGCAAGGAGCGTCACGGGCAAGACAGACGAGCTTAGAGCCTTAATGCTTGCACGGAACTTGGATGTGGTTGCAGTGACGGAGACTTGGTTAAAAGGACAGGACTGGCAGCTGAATATTCCGGGGTATAAGTGTTTTAGGCGAGACAGAGGAGGGGCTAGGAGTGGTGGGGGAGTAGCAATGCTGGTTAGGGAGCATATTACAGCGGTACAGAGGGTGGACAATATGGAAGGGTCAGGTAACGAGTCACTGTGGGTGGAGCTCAGAAACAGGAAGGGCGCAGTCACTATGCTGGGGGTATACTACAGGCCTCCCAACAGCCCACGGGAAGTTGAGGAACGGATATGTAAGGAGATTCTGGACAGGTGCAGAAAAAATAGGGTTGTTGTAGTGGGAGACTTTAATTTCCCTCACATAGACTGAAAATCGCTTAGGGCTGGGGGCCTGGACGGGGAAGAATTTATAAACTGCGTACAGGAAGGTTCTTTGGAACAATATGTTGACAGTCCAACTAGAGAGGGGGCTATACTGGACCTACTACTGGGGAATGAGCCAGATCAGCTCAAAGTTTCAGTGGGGGAACCTGTGGCAAATAGTGACCACAATTCTGTAAACTTTAGGATAGTAATGGAAAAAGATGAGTGTTGTCCTATGGTTAAGGTGCTGAATTGGGGGAAGGCTAACTACAGCTGGATTAGGCAGGATTTGGCGGCTGTTGATTGGGAGAGGCTGTTCGAGGGTAAATCCACATCTGGCATGTGGGAGTCTTTTAAGGAGCAGTTGATAGGACTGCAGGACAGGCATGTGCCTGTAAAGAGGAAGGATAGGATTCGAGAGCCGTGGATAACCAGTGAAATTGTGGGTCTAATCAAAAAGAAAAAAGAGGCATACATGAGGTCCAAGCAGCTAAAAACAGATGGAGCACTGGAGGGATAGAGAGAAGGTAGAAAAGAACTCAAACAGGGACTTAGAAGGGCAAAAAGGGGTCACGAAATGTCCTTGGCAGACAGGATTAAGGAGAATCCCAAGGCATGTTATACATACGTTTGGAACAAGAGGGTTGTTAGGGAAAGAATCGGACCTTAAGACCATAAGACCATAAGACATAGGAGCGGAAGTAAGGCCATTCGGCCCATCGAGTCCACTCCACCATTCAATCATGGTTGATTTCAACTCCATTTACCCGCTCTCTCCCCATAGCCCTTAATTCCTCGAGAAATCAAGAATTTATCAATTTCTGTCTTGAAGACGCTCAACGTCTCGGCCTCCACAGCCCTCTGTGGCAATGAATTCCACAGACCCACCACTCTCTGGCTGAAGAAATTTCTCCTCATCTCTGTTCTAAAGTGACTCCCTTTTATTCTAAGGCTGTGCCCCCGCGTCCTAGTCTCCCCTGTTAATGGAAACAACTTCCCTACGTCCATCCTATCTAAGCCGTTCATTATCTTGTAAGTTTCTATCAGATCTCCCCTCAACCTCCTAAACTCCAATGAATATAATCCCACGATCCTCAGACGTTCATCGTATGTCAGGCCTACCATTCCTGGGATCATCCGTGTGAATCTCCGCTGGACCCGCTCCAGTGCCAGTATGTCCTTCCTGAGGTGTGGGGCCCAAAATTGCTCACAGTACTCCAAATGGGGCCTAACCAGTGCTTTATAAAGCCTCAGAAGTACATCCCTGCTTTTGTATTCCAAGCCTCTTGAGATAAATGACAACATTACATTTGCTTTCTTAATTACGGACTCAACCTGCAAGTTTACCTTTAGAGAATCCTGGACTAGGACTCCCAAGTCCCTTTGCACTTTAGCATTATGAATTTTGTCACCGTTTAGAAAATAGTCCATGCCTCTATTCTTTTTTCCAAAGTGTACAACCTCGCACTTGCCCACGTTGAATTTCATCAGCCACTTCTTGGACCACTCTCCTAAACTGTCTAAATCTTTCTGCAGCCTCCCCACCTCCTCAATACTACCTGCCCCTCCACCTATCTTTGTATCATCGGCAAACTTGGCCAGAATGCTCTCAGGGACAAAGGAGGGAATTATGCTTAGAACCAAAGGAACCAAAGGAAGTAGGAGAGATCCTAAACGAATACTTTGCATCAGTATTCACAAAGGAGAGGGACATGTTGACTGGTAGTGTCTTAGAGAGTTGACCCGTTAGAAAAAATCTCAATTACAAGGGAGGAAGTGTTAGGTTTTTTAGGAAGCATCAAGACAGACAAATCTCCAGGGCCAGATGGCATCTATCCTAGACTCCTCAGGGAGGCAAGAGATGAAATTGCTGGGCCTCTAACAGAAATCTTTGTCTCTTCGCTGGACACAGGTGAGGTCCCAGAGGATTGGAGGATAGCAAATGTGGTCCCGTTATTTAAGAAGGGTAGCAAGGATAACCCAGATAATTATAGGCCGGTGAGCTTGACGTCCGTGGTAGGGAAATTGTTGGAGAAGATTCTTAGAGATAGGATATATGTGCATTTAGAACTGAATAATCTCATTAGCGATGGACAGCATGGCTTTGTACAAGGGAGGTCATGCCTCACAAATTTGGTTGAGTTTTTTGAGGAGGTGACAAAAACGATTTGACGAGGGAAGGGCTGTGGGTGTCGTCTATATGGATTTTAGTAAAGCGTTTGACAAGGTCCCTCATGACAGCCTGGTGCAAAAGGTTAAATCTCACGGGATAAAAGGTGAGCTAGCGAGATGGGTGGAGAACTGTCTTAGCCATAGAAGACAGAGGGGAGCAGTGGAGGGGTCCTTTTCCGGTTGGAGGTCTGTGACTAGTGGAGTTCAGTAAGAAGTTTCACAACACCAGGTTAAAGTCCAACAGGTTTATTTGGTAGCAAATACCATAAGCTTTCGGAGCAATGCTCCTTCGTCAGATGGAGTGGTCTCTGTTCTCAAACGGCACAGACACAGAAATCAAATTACAGAATACTGATTAGAATGCAAATCTCTACAGCCAGCCAGGTCTTAAATGTACAGACAATGTGGGTGGAGGGAGCATTCAACACAGGTTAAAGAGATGTGTATTGTCTCCAGACAGTACAGCTTGTGAAATTGTGCAAGTCCAGGAGGCAAGCTGTGGGGGGTTACTGATAATGTGACATAAATCCAACATCCCGGTTTAGACCGTCCTCATGTGTGCGGAACTTGGCTATCAGTTTCTGCTCAGCGACTCTGCGCTGTCGTGTGTCGTGAAGGCCGCCTTGGAGAACGCTTACCTGAAGATCCAAGGCTGAATGCCCGTGACTGCTGAAGTGCTCCCCCACAGGAAGAGAACAGTCTTGCCTGGTGATTGTCGAGCGGTGTTCATTCATCCATTGTCGTAGCGTCTGCATGGTTTCCCCAATGCACCATGCCTCGGGACATCCTTTCCTGCAGTGTATCAGGTAGACAATGTTCAGCGCAGAGTCACTGAGCAGAAACTGATAGCCAAGTTCCGTACACATGAGGACGGTCTAAACCGGGATGTTGGATTTATGTCACATTATCAGTAACCCCCACAGCTTGCCTCCTGGACTTGCACAATTTCACAAGCTGTACTGTCTGGAGACAATACACATCTCTTTAACCTGTGTTGAATGCTCCCTCCACCCACATTGTCTGTACATTTAAGACCTGGCTGGCTGTAGAGATTTGCATTCTAATCAGTATTCTGTAATTTGATTTGTGTGTCTGTGCCCTGTTTGAGAACAGAGACCACTCCATCTGACGAAGGAGCATTGCTCCGAAAGATAGATAGATACCCTACAGTGCAGAAAGAGGCCCTTCGACCCATCGAGTCTGCACCGACCACAATCCCACCCAGGCCCTATCCCCATATCCCACCCACTAATCCCTCTAACCTAGACATCTCAGGACTTGAAGGGGCAATTTTAGCATGGCCAATCAACCTAACCTGCACATCTTTGGACAGTGGGAGGAAACCGGAGCACCCGGAGGAAATGCACGCAGACACGAGGAGAATGTGCAAACTCCACACAGTCAGTGACCCAAGCCAGGAATCGAACCCAGGTCCCTGGAGCTGTGAAGCAGCAGTGCTAACCACTGTGCTACCGTGCCGCCCGAAAGCTTATGGTATTTGCTACCAAATAAACCTGTTGGACTTTGACCTGGTGTTGTGAGACTTCTTACTGTGCTTACCCCAGTCCAACGCCGGCATCTCCACATCATGACTAGTGGAGTTCCGCAGGGCTCTGTACTGGGACCTCTGCTGTTTGTGATATATATAAATGATTTGGAGGAAGATGTAGTTGGTGTGATCAGTAAGTTTGCGGACGACACGAAGTTTGCTGGAGCTGCGGGTAGTGATGAACATTGTCAGAGAATACAGCAGGATATGGAGAGGCTGGAACATTGGGCGGAGAAATGGCAGATGGAATTTAATCCAGATAAATGCGAAGTGATGCATTTCGGTAGATCTAATGTAAGGGGGAGCTATACAATAAATGGCAGAACCATCAGGAGTATAGACACACAGAGGGACCTGGCTGTACAAGTCCACAGATCCTTAAAGGTGGCAGCACAGGTGGAGAGGGTGGTGAAGGCATATGGAATGCTTGTCTTTATTGGACAGGACATAGAATATAAAAGTTGGCATATGATGTTGCGGCTGTATAGAACGATGGTTAGGCCACATTTGGAATACTGCGTCCAGTTCTGATCGCCACGCTACCAGAAGGAGGTGGAGGCTTTGGAGAGAGTACAGAAAAGGTTTACCAGGATGTTGTCTGGTATGGAGGGTCTTAGCTATGAGGAGATTGGGTAAACTGGGGTTGTTCTCCCTGGAAAGACAGAAGATGAGGGGCAACCTCATAGAGATGTATAAAATTATGAAGGGCATAGATAGAGTGTCATGATGTGGAGATGCCGGCGTTGGACTGGGGTAAACACAGTAAGAAGTTTAACAACACCAGGTTAAAGTCCAACAGGTTTATTTGGTAGCAAAAGCCACACAAGCTTTCGAGGCTCTAAGCCCCTTCTTCAGGTGAGTGGGAATTCTGTTCACAAACAGAACTTATAAAGACACAGACTCAATTTACATGAATAATGGTTGGAATGCGAATACTTACAACTAATCCAGTCTTTAAGAAACAAAACAATGGGAGTAGAGAGAGCATCAAGACAGGCTAAAAAGATGTGTATTGTCTCCAGACAAGACAGCCAGTGAAACTCTGCAGGTCCACGCAACTGTGGGAGTTACAAATAGTGTGACATGAACCCAATATCCCGGTTGAGGCCATCCGCGTGTGCGCGGAACATGGCTATCAGTTTCTGCTCAGCGAAACATTGGGGAAACTATGCAGACGCTGCGACAATGGATGAATGAACACCGCTCGACAATCACCAGGTAAGACTGTTCTCTACCTGTTGGGGAGCACTTCAGCGGTCACGGGCATTCGGCCTCTGATATTCGGGTCAGCGTTCTCCAAGGCGGCCTTCGCGACACACGACAGCGCAGAGTCGCTGAGCAGAAACTGGTGTCCTTGATAGGTATGTCCCTGTCAGGCAGGGAGGAAATGGCCGAGTGAGGGAACCGTGGTTCACAAAAGAGGTGGAATGTCTTGTGAAAAGGAAGAGGGAAGCTTATGTAGGGATGAGGAAACAAGGTTCAGATGGCTCGATTGAGGGTTACAAGTTAGCAAGGAATGAGCTGAAAAAGGGGCTGAGGAGAGCTAGGAGGGGACATGAGAAGTCCTTGGCGGGTCGGATCAAGGAAAACCCCAAGGCTTTTTACTCTTATGTGAGGAATAAAAGAATGACCAGGGTGAGGTTAGGGCCGGTCAAGGACAGTGGTGGGAACTTGTGTATGGAATCAGTAGAGATAGGCGAGGTGATGAATGAATACTTTTCTTCAGTGTTCACCAAGGAGAGGGGCCATGTTTTTCAGGAAGAGAAGGTGTTACAGGCTAATAGGCTGGAGGAAATAGATGTTCGGAGGGAGGATGTCCTGGCAGTTTTGAATAAACTGAAGGTCGATAAGTCCCCTGGGCCTGATGAAATGTATCCTAGGATTCTTTGGGAGGCGAGGGATGAGATTGCAGAGCCTTTGGCTTTGATCTTTGGGTCCTCGCTGTCCACGGGGATGGTGCCAGAGGACTGGAGAGTGGCGAATGTTGTTCCTCTGTTTAAGAAAGGGAATAGAAATGACCCTGGTAATTATAGACCGGTTAGTCTGACTTCGGTGGTTGGTAAATTGATGGAAAAGGTCCTTAGGGATGGGATTTACGACCATTTAGAAAGATGCGGATTAATCCGGGATAGTCAGCACGGATTTGTGAAGGGCAAATCGTGCCTCACAAATTTGATAGAATTTTTTGAGGAGGTAACTAGGTGTGTTGATGAAGGTAGGGCGGTTGATGTCATATACATGGATTTTAGCAAGACGTTTGATAAGGTCCCCCATGGTCGGCTTATGATGAAAGTAAGGAGGTGTGGGATAGAGGGAAAGTTGGCCGATTGGATAGGTAACTGGCTATCTGATCGAAGACAGAGGGTGGTGGTGGATGGAAAATTTTCGGACTGGAGGCAGGTTGCTAGCGGAGTGCCGCAGGGATCGGTGCTTGGTCCTCTGCTCTTTGTGATTTTTATTAATGACTTAGAGGAGGGGGCTGAAGGGTGGATCAGTAAATTTGCTGATGACACCAAGATTGGTGGAGTAGTGGATGAGGTGGAGGGCTGTTGTAGGCTGCAAAGAGACATAGATAGGATGCAAAGCTGGGCTGAAAAATGGCAAATGGAGTTTAACCCTGATAAATGTGAGGTGATTCATTTTGGTAGGACTAATTTAAATGTGGATTACAGGGTCAAAGGTAGGGTTCTGAAGACTGTGGAGGAACAGAGAGATCTTGGGGTCCATATCCACAGATCTCTAAAGGTTGCCACTCAAGTGGATAGAGCTGTGAAGAAGGCATATAGTGTGTTAGCTTTTATTAACAGGGGGTTGGAGTTTAAGAGCCGTGGGGTTATGCTGCAACTGTAGAGGACCTTGGTGAGACCGCATTTGGAATATTGCGTGCAGTTCTGGTCACCTCACTATAAGAAGGATGTGGAAGCGCTGGAAAGAGTGCAGAGGAGATTTACCAGGATGCTGCCTGGTTTGGAGTGTCGGTCTTATGAGGAAAGGTTGAGGGAGCTGGGGCTATTCTCTCTGGAGCGGAGGAGATTGAGGGGAGACTTAATAGAGGTTTATAAAATGATGAAGGGGATAGATCGAGTGAACGTTCAAAGACTATTTCCTCGGGTGGATGGAGCTATTACAAGGGGGCATAACTATAGGGTTCATGGTGGGAGATATAGGAAGGATATCAGAGGTAGGTTCTTCACGCAGAGAGTGGTTGGGGTGTGGAATGGACTGCCTGCAGTGATAGTGGAGTCAGACACTTTAGGAACATTTAAGCGGTTATTGGATAGGCACATGGAGCACACCAGGATGGTAGGGAGTGGGATAGCTTGATCTTGGTTTCAGATGAAGGTCGGCACAACATCGTGGGCCGAAGGGCCTGTTCTGTGCTGTAATGTTCTATGTTCTATGTCTTGATGCTCTCTCCACTCCCATTGTTTTGTTTCTTAAAGACTGGATTAGTTGTAAGTATTCGCATTCCAACCATTATTCATGTAAATTGAGTCTGTGTCTTTATAAGTTCTGTTTGTGAACAGAATTCCCACTCACCTGAAGAAGGGGCTTAGAGCCTCGAAAGCTTGTGTGGCTTTTGCTACCAAATAAACCTGTTGGACTTTAACCTGGTGTTGTTAAACTTCTTACTATAGTGTGAACAGTGGGAAGCTTTTTCCCAGGTCGGAGGTGACGAACACAAGGGGTCACAGGTTCAAAGTGAGGGAGGCAAGGTTCAACACAGATGTTAGGGGGACGTATTTTAGAGGGTGGTGGGGGCCTGGAATGCACTCTCAAGCAAGGTGATTGAGGCGGGCACGCTGGGATTGTTTAAGACTTATCTAGATAGCCACATGAACAGACTGGGAATAGAGGGATACAAACGAATGGTCTAGTTGGGCACATGAGCGGCGCAGGCTTGGAGGGCCGAAGGGCCTGTTCCTGTGCTGTATTATTCTTTGTTCATACTAACAGAATACTTCACAGAAGACCCAACAGTGACACGTATCCATCATGACAATTATATTATAATACTGAGTAAACTGATCTCGGCTGGGACATCAGTGCCCTCAGCATCCCTGGGATGGGGATGAAAGAGGGTAAAAGGTCAAGCACCAACATAATGCTGGGAGTGACACTGGAGGTCCACTCCAATGCATTCCCCAACCACACAATAAGTGCTCTTTCTGCAATATTGGCTGAAGCCAATTATCAATCCTGATAAATAAATTTGAACCCAACTATCTCACGTGGTGCTCAAATCCTTTTGTGGGCTAGGCTGACCAAAATCTATTTGTCAAGCCCCACTAACAACCCATACTGTGCTCAAGTTTGTAAAAAAAATCCCCACTCCTTTCACCTCTTTCTGTCTCTCACAAACACATGCAATGCAGACTTCAGTTTCTCACTATCATTCACTTTCACTCGTTTTCTTCTGCATTTCTGTTTCGCTCACTCCGCTCTCACTTTTCTTTGATATTTTCATTTTCCTGCCTTGTTGCAAGGAGCAGGACCTTTGGGGGGCGGGTGGGGGCTGTGTCACCTGGATTTTGCTGATCAAAAAAAAATGCAGGACTCAGGAAATTGTCAATGTGACTTCTGCCAAAAAAACGTTCTTTGGGATTATCCTAATGATTTCAAACAGTGATCTCACCAAGGAGGATGAAGCAACTGATATTATCATCCAATGCCCTGAGCTAAAGAAAAACCATGTGGACATTTGGAAATCAGTCTCAACAAACCTATCAACACTTACTGCCTAATGTCATGTGAATAACTGCCAGAGTCTCTGGGTGGATTCTTGGCCTGTTGCACGGGGCTAGCAGAATTATAAAGGGTTGCAAACCAATCGCCAGCTCAAAAACCCCCCAACTTATTTGGTTGCAGAGATCCACACAGTTAGTGTTTGGAACACCAGGAGCTGTCCTGTTCCAGTGGCTGAGTGTCCTATGACGAGCATTAATCTTTCACAATTGCTGAATTCACATTGGCCATACCAAATTCTCCCTCAGGGTACCCAAACAGGCACCGGAGTGTGCCGACTAGGGGATTTTCACAGCAACTTCATTGCAGGCCACACTTCAGTAGGCTGATACAAGCCTACTTGTGACAATAATAAATAAACTTTATTCCCACATTGGTAACTTTTATTTCAGACGCACTGCCAGGGGTGGTGGTACAAGCAGATACGATGGGGGCGCTTAAGGGACTTTTAGATAAGCACATGAATATGCAAGGAATAGAGGCATATGGACCAAGGGCAGGCAGAAGGGATTAGTTTACTTTGGTGTCATGTTCGGCACAACACTGTGGGGCCGAAGGGCCTGTTCTATGTTCTAACTGCCTAAACTCCTCGAAATGCTTTCTGGAATTGACTGGGCGAGAGAGACACAATTACACAATGCACATCATGATGTACTTTAGCTTCTGGGACACTGGGCCACACAGTGTTGGCTCAGTAATGAACTTTGGACGGTGTTGCTGGAGGTGGAGCAGTGAAATTACCGTCCAATTGTTGGAGCTGCCCTGGCCATTACACCAGGGGGGGCGACTGACAGAACAATGGCCTCATTGCAGTGCCCTTCACACGGTGAAAAACATTCATTTCGATGAGTCATTTCGACTCGTGATACACAAAAAAAATTCACTTCTCCCACAACCAACAACATCTGCAGGTTTTTTTTTTAAAACCCTGGTGAATATTTTGGGGCGAGCGCTTCTGAGCTTTTACTTTCACTGATGGCGACCTCCCTTCTCTTTGAAACAGAAACACGTTTCACTGATCGCATCCTGACTGCGGCCTGCGATTATTCAGCAGTTTGTTCTGCTCGTATTCACTCTAAAGGCCTCAATGATACCAGTCCACCAGCTCCATTTTGTTTCGAGCAGAGATTTCCTTGTACACTACAGAATATCTATCTCCCTCTCGACAGAACAAAAACACACTGCGCCTTAGGGCTATTTGTGCAATCCGAAACTATTTCAAGAGCCCATAACCGCCCACAGTTCTCAACAACAGAGACACTAAATATACAGCAACAAGAGTAATCGTTTTCTTGCATCAGTCTGCCATGACTTGTATCTCTCAGTGTAATGGCAACACACAACAGCGAGCAATTATATTAGGAAGAATATCTTAGTTTCAGAAATCGGATTCAGCCCCAATTTCCCTCTAAAATAATTTCAGTACTTAGCAGCTAATTTTAACCTTTACAAAATTAACGAATGAGTATATAAAATAAAGACGTAAAAAGTCACACCAAGAATTTGTAGGCGAGACGTTCCCAGCATTTAAAAAAAATAAAAAATGTGAATTAAATGCACCTACCTTTATTTTTAAAATGTTGTGCATAAAACGAGGAACGTAATGTAAATTTAAAGATCGCAAACAGTGAAGAATGATTCAATGGGAGCACTGAGAGCTCCACATTTATTTTAAACCAGTGAAAATTTGCATTATTCACAGTATGTCACTCCAAACACGGTACTTCGCCGGATTCGGTTTATAGAATAAAAGTGGTACAGACCTTCGTTTTAATCCAGGTTTAAAATAATGTCACTTGCGGCAGTTGTCGGCGCACTACCTACCAATGATATATTTTGAGACGAAGCTCAAAGATATTTTTTTCCTAATACATCTGCAAGTTGAAAGAGCGTGTATGCCATACAAGAAAGTGCAGTCCTGGGTAAGGAGACAATGTTAATTTGGAGGGGGAAAGCAAGGCCCACTTTGAAATACGAAGTTTGGCGATTTCCTCTTGCAGATCCAATCACAAAGAAAAATATTTCTGATTCGAACCCGAATCTTAAGGATTTTTCCTTCTGAAGTGAAACCTACGCAATTACTTAGCTTTTAAACGAAATAAAAGATCCGAACCCAAAAAATTAGTAAATTGGACATTGCTTTTAATAGATTTCTCAATTATCTTCAGTTTCAGAATCACTGTAATGGACGGCTATACTAAAGGGTTCGAACACATTAATTGAAAGGAACAATTCTAGTAGGGATCAACACTTCCAATTAAGGACAACGCCTAACTACTGCAGTAAAATTAGGAAGCCCTCTATCCATTATGTACATTTTGGAAGTCTTAACGAGTTAAGGCAAATAACCATAAAGGCAGATACTTGGTACTGTAAACAACCTAATTGTGATTTTGGCGTACAATCTTCTAAAGTGCAAAACGCACCTATATAAAAAAATCAGACAAATGAATCTTCAAATTGAAAAACACTGCTCTCAAACAATCCATTTTAAAATCCGCTTTTAGAAGCTGCATGAAAGAGCACATGAGGGATTGAAAAAAATATTTTTTTGCTTCATTTTCTTTAGACTTCATGTCAATGTAACTGCAGACAGCGCGGGTGTGCCGTGACCTAGTTTCGACTCTAAAAGATGCATTCCGAAAGAAAAATAATAATACCCCCAAAATAATAATAATAATCTTCAGGCTTTTAGCACTGCGAGGTAAGTGCATCCGAATTCGTCAGCAGTCCTTCCAGTGTGGTCAAAGGAATCTAAAATCAGGTCCATTTTTTTAATGTTTTCTGAAAAGGCAAAATGTAGAAAACCCACTGTGCTTTGAGACTGTGAAGAGAAATCTTTCCATTTGGTAACAAAAGGAGAGAGAGGGAGGGAAGAGAGCCGTCCTTGCTCTTGCTCCTGTAGCTGCTGCAGTGGAGAGACACACAAAGCCCAGTCTGAGCCTCGCCTCTCCTTAAGGAGCTTTCAATCCAGCTTCGAAAAAAACCCACAAGCCTCATACAAGCTCCCGTCTGATTGGCTCCAGTTAGCAACCAACCTTTAAACAAGCCCCACACAAAAAAAAATCGGCCAACCATTCAAAGCACTCGGAAGTTAACGATTGTGTGACAGAGAACCCGGGCGAAATCCCCCAGCTATTTGCTAGAGAGAAGAGAGAGAAAAAAATAACACACACCACACATTACCCACAAAACAACCAGCAATGGCGAAATGGAAGTTAATTCTCAATTGGGCTCCTCAAACTTGAGGCCACCTCTAAACCCATCTTGTTTGGAGAGCCAATTTGAGGCTGCGTAAACCTAACATGGATTCGCGGCCTTGATTCAAACATTCGCTGTAAGTGAAGGTGGAGGCGCCAGACAGCAGGCAGGAGGGCGATAAAATTCACTCTGTTTTTTTTTGTGTGGGGGGAGCCGGTGGCCCCGAGGGGGGGCGGAGGAGGGTCTGGAAAAGGTTTTGAATGTGGCGGAGGGAATGGAAAACTAGCTCGGTGGCCTGGGCGGGTGGATTGTGGGATAGACACACTGAGCAGAAGCACACAATATGTGTTGGCTTGCAAAAAAAAAGGAGGCAGCAAGCAGCCGCACAATGTAATCTAATCAGCGAAATGTAATTGTTTTCCAGATCACGCCGTTCGCTCCCAAACCGACAGAAATCGACGACAATGTCGTTCAAGGAGCTGAAACCCGGGGAGAGACCGAGGCAGCACGAAGATCATGGCAAGAAACAGAGTTCAAGTGAGTGTTTTTTCCTCTCTCTCTCTTTCCCCCCCTTCTCGTATCTTTTTCTCCAATACTCCCAGCCAGCTCTCCACATCTCCCCTCCACCCCCCTCCTCCTCACCCCACCACCATTTCATGTGCAAACCTATTTGTGAAAGAGAGAGAGACAGGGGAGAGAGAAAATAAAATTCACAGCCCAGGCATTTTGTCAGCTTTGCTTGAAAACCTTTCCTGTGTTTTTTTTCTTCCCTCCCCTTCTTTGCAGGTTTGATCAATGGGATGGAGCATAGCCACGCAGGAGGGAGTTCAACAGAGAGAAAAAGTCACCATTGGCGAAGTTATAAGTTGATTATTGACCCAGCGCTGAAGAAAGGACAACACAAACTCTACCGCTACGATGGCCAACACTTGAGTCTCCCTGTGAGTGATATTTTGGCAATGTGGCCATTAACTCCACGTCTGTTGTCTTTATCACAGGATGCTGCCATTGTTACAATGTTGTAAGCGAATAAAGTTACACTGTGGTTCCTGTTTAAAGCTGACAGCCCACTCATTCGGTGGCACGTTCGGCTGTTTGCCGCACATTCTTTATACCATTTCAAAACAAATTGACATCAGTCGTTTTGTTCCACTGCAGAATTCCGGCGTTCCACCGGTTGATACCGTCAGAGACCCTCGACTTGGACGCATGTGGACCAAAAGCAAAGAATTGGATTTACCTGTTCCAAAATTTAAGGTAAAGGGGGGTAAATTTCAGAATGCTTTTCCCACTCCTGAGTGGCGTTTCCTGACAGCAGTGTTGTTTGTGACTCTAGTATTTTTACCCGGTAACTCCAAAACGTAAACAAATAAACGTTGAAGCGACTAAAATAATCTTTTTTCTCGAGTAGCGAGAGAGACAGTTAAGTTTGTTTGATTGGTGCCCCAACAGATCGATGAGTATTATGTGGGACCCGTGCCTCCCAAGCAGGTAACCTTTGCAAAGCTGAACGACAACATACGAGAGGGTTTTCTGCTGGACATGTGCAAGAAGTATGGCGAGGTGGAAGAAGTGGAGATTCTTTACAATCCCAAGAACAAGAAGCATCTAGGAATCGCCAAAGTGGTGTTCGCCACGGTGAAGGGAGCCAAGGACACAGTCCAGCACCTGCACAACACTTCCGTGATGGGAAACATCATTCATGTGGAACTGGATACCAAAGGTGCAATAAAGTTATTCCTTTTATAATAACTGGCTTCCCTCCGACTGTGCACCCCCGTTAGGATTTAAAGCCATGCTTGTTTCATCCCGAAGGACTGTCTTGTAAATATGTAATATTGACTCATTCTATAACACCGATTGAGTCACGTGTACACACAAATGTAGCTTGTTTAATGTTGCTAGGAAACAGACAGAGGGACTTGCTGTCGTTTGTAAAATCCACTCAACCTGGGCATTTGGAGAATCCCGGTGCTGGATACTAATGAGTGGCCAAAGCTTTGGGATTCGCGCTGCTGTCTTTAAGCCTAAACTTTGCAAAGTCGCGTTGGTTTTTATAAATACCACAATCGCGTGTAGTTCTGATCAATATGTTGATTCCAGACTGGAGGGATTGCCCTTGTATCCAATCGGCTAGTTATTATGGAGACCTCTGTGTGTGTGTATGTGTAAGGTTAAGTCTGTAAGCTCCGCAGTCACCATACTCCTGCCATTCTGTAGGTGAACATCGGCTGAGATACTACGAGCTCCTGGTCAATGGTTACTTTACCCCTCAGACTCTCCCTGTGGGTTCCGATGCTTTTTTGGACGCCTCTCCCATAACAAACAGCGAATTTGGACAGGTATGGCCAGTTTTGTTGCATTTAAAGATATTGTAGCATCGAATTTACAAATGATTGCAAATGCATTTCATTCACTCTAATCCCTCCCCCCCCCCCCCCCATGCTTTTGCCGAGCTCTGTTGACTGTCATGTGGGATGGTATGAATCTCCACACACGCCGTGTTAGTGATGCTCGCTGTCAAAAGGCTGCTTAGCAGAAGTTGCGCGGCTGTCAGAGATCTTTAAAGCGGGTCAACAAATTAGCAAGAGGCGAGGTAGATGTTGCAGGAGATGGGAATACGACTACTTGCACCGTACATTTTAAAATAACTACTCAATTTGGGATAGAATTGATTCTGAAGCAATTTAGATACCTATGCTCTGGAAACTATTTCAGTAATCTTCCTTAAAGTTGACAATTTCCAGTTTCAAATAAAATAAAATCAAATGAGAACTTTTTTAAGCAGCAGCCCCCTGTAGCTTTCTTGAGATAAGGTGTTCCTTAGTCCCAGTAGGCGGTTGAATTGAGTGTTGAGGTGTTAGAGAAATCATCCATCAGTGTCCACACCTTACTGCCTGGTAAATTGCAACTCCAGCCACTGATTATTAAATAGTACTGAGATTAAGATATCTATTGTTTCCCCAGTCAATTAAATTGAGACAATTATCCAATCTCAGTCGTTCCGTAAAGCTGTTTGGATACGGTGGGAATTGTGAGACACTTGATATCCCAATTTCTGCCTGGTCACAAACTTGTCTTCTGCCTGGACAGATTCGCCGTCACTCTCTGATAAAACATGTCAAAGCTGCGGGAAATGACACAACTAGGGGAAATACATTTCTAACTCTATTTGTAAAGCCCCATGTTTTGGCCTGTCAGAAGCCTAATTAGTGAAAATAAGTGTTTCTCACTTGGTATCAATGAATATTCTGCCATAGGGCGGCACGGTAGCACAGTGGTTAGCACTGCTGCTTCACAGCTCCAGGGTCCCGGGTTCGATTCCCGGCTCGGGTCACTGTGTGGAGTTTGCACATTCTCCTCGTGTCTGCGTGGGTTTCCTCCGGGTGCTCCGGTTTCCTCCCACAGTCCAAAGATGTGCGGGTTAGGTTGATTGGCCAGGTTAAAAAAATTGCCCCTTAGAGTCCTGGGATGCGTAGGTTAGAGGGATTAGCGGGTAAAATATGTGGGGGTAGGGCCTGGGTGGGATTGTGGTCGGTGCAGACTCGATGGGCCGAATGGCCTCCTTCTGCACTGTAGGATTTCTATGATTTCTATTTCTATGATTTAGTTGCTGTTTTACTGTCAACTTTATAAAATTTGCACATTAAAAGCACATTAAAAATGATACGTTTCAATCTTTAAAAACAAATTCAGCCTTCACTATTTTGGAGCATGTTGCTCTAACTTGTATTTTGCTGAAACTTTAGTGGAAATGTGTTTATTTATTTAAAATTATTGTGACTTAAAACTCTTTGTTCCACCTGGACCATTTAATTACATTTTCCAGTCCTTTAGCTCTATCTTATGGGGTACACGAACTATCACCATAGAAACCCTACAGTGCTGAAGGAGGCCAATCAGCCCATTGAGCCTGCTCTGACTCTCCAAAAAAACCAACTTCTAACAGAACTAGACATTGTGGTTGCAGGAAGGATGTTCCCAATGGTGGGGGTGTCCAGAACCAGGGGTCATAGTCTAAGGATATGGGGTAAACCTTTTAGGACTGAGATTAGGAGAAATTTCTCCATCCAGAGAGTGGTAAGCCTGTGGAATTCGCTACCACAGAAAGTAGTTGAGGCCAAAACATTATACATTTTCAAGAAGGAGTTAGATATAGCTGTTGGAGCAAAGGGGATCAAAGGATATGAGGAAAAGATGGGATCAGGTTTTTGAGTTGAATGATCAGCCATGATCACAACGAATGGTAGAGCAGGCTCGAAGGGCCAATTGGCCTACTCCTATTTTCTATGTTTCTATTCCCTGATACACAAGTTCCTTACGATCCCAGTATAGCTAAAGAAAAACTTAAGAAAACAGAAAAAGTTATTTAGTGTGTAAATGTAAAATATCAAATGCTTCTATCTCTATAGTTTGAAAGTTACCTGAAATCAGAGATCCATTCAAAGTTACAATCACATTACACCCAAATAATAGGTGCAGGATGTACGATTTTAATATTGTGCATTTAAATAAACACCTGGTGTAATTGAGATATGCAGACCGAAAAACTCCCAGGTTTGAACTGTAATATTTGCTGAGTTTACCGACGTCAGACAGATTGGCTCTTGGGGTGCTGTGATTAATTTTAACCTCTCAGGGCTGGGAAGTGGAGAAATAACCACTCCTGATTGTGATCAAATGACACCCCTTTATTGATGTGTGTATTTGACTGTCAAGTGACAGAAGAGTAGACTTGGTTACAATCGCCCTGGTTGAATGAACTGCCAATAATCATGGTGCTGGCTCATGCATGCATAGTGACCACGCGGACAAGGTATCAGTGAGCTGCTGGAAATGATAGAACTTCACCTCAGTCTGAGTGCCAGCCTTCAGAAAAACGGAAAAGAAAGGAGAAGAAATTCAGTCGGTGTGTGTTATGTCAATTTGCTACTTCATCACATTATGCATTTTGGTCACCTTTGTGCATTAAGTTTAATTCAATCGAGCAACTTTAATTCCGATTTCACAAACCATTTAAAATGAACGATATGAGTATAAGTTCTTCATAGAGCGATTTACTGCTGAAAGCTGCTTTTAAGGGCAACTTGAGACCAGCGCTGTTAATTTCTCTCGAGGAGTGGTTATTTCTTCACTTCCCAGCCCTGGGAGGTCATACAGTGTGCGTTCTCAGTCGAATATTTGCAACAGTCTTGTTGTTAAAAAGATCTTTAATGTTTAATGAATAAACTGACACACAGGTCACAATATTGCTTATTAGGATATAGATGTATTTTATCTGTTCAGACAAAATGTTTGGTTTAAAAAAAAAATTGGCAGTATTTCTGAGTATAAGTAATGGTAGAAATGTTCCCACTCACCTGACGAAGGAGCGGCGCTCCGAAAGCTAGTGGTGTTTGCTACCAAATAAACCTGTTGGACTTTAACCTGGTGCTGTTAGACTCCTTACTTAGAACTGTTCCAGTCAGTGTTTGTTATAATTTTTTAAAAGCTAAATCAGTAAAATATGTGATCAAAATATAATTTAATTGTGTTGCATTTAACTATTATAGAGTAACAGATACTATTTCCTTATCTTAAAAATCCATTAATTTTATTTTGTTTTGTCCCTTTTTTTAATAATAATCCTCTTCTGTTGCCCACTAACTCCAGGCAAGCAGATAGCTTACCACTAGTACCCTGTCAATGTCACGTTGAACTGTGTATTAGAATGTTTATGAGAATGATTTACCTATATATTATTTACTCTGCTTTTCTTTGGTAAAGCCAATAATTTATTTTGGTGAACTGGTGGCACCTCTCCACTTTGGTATGGTTGGATTCATTAACTAACCATATGGAGAAGCATAGGGTATATTGTGCGGATAATGAAATGATATCAGTGTGATATTATTCAAAGGTTACTTATACTTCATGGGTTTTTTCCAAAATCTATAAGTTAAATGGAAGTGTTTGTCTTTGCCAATTAATATGCAAGAGCACCATCAGCTAACCAAGTAATGATATAATATTTAAACAGCCTTTCAGAAAAACTTGAGCAGAATGAGATAGTTACAGAGATTCAATCAATGTAGATTTAATTATAGATTTGTAAAGTGCAGTCTTTAAAACGTGATACTGTACCTTTTGAGAAGAGTAGTCTCCCAGACATGATTTGAATCCATTTCAAACCAACACCACATCTATAAAGCAACCACCCCCAAAATATGTTTTTTTGTACTTCTAATTACTATATTGCAACCTGTAATTTGTCATTCACAATCAGTATAAATTTCTAGTATTATAGTTCCCACGTTAATGAAGCTTCACCAACCCCATGATCTCTGCCACCTAGAAGGACAAGGGCAGCAAATGCATGGGGGACACTGTGATCTGCAAGTTCCCCTCCAAGTCCCATGCCACCCTGACTTGTAACGATTATTACTGTTCCTTCACTGATGGCCACGTCAAAATCTTGGAACCCTTCTCTAAAAGTACTGTGGGTGTACCTGCACCACATGGACTGCAGTGGTTCAAGAAGGTAACTTGCCACCAATTAGGAACATAGAAACATTGAAGCAGACGAAGGCCTGCGAGCCTGCTCAGCCATTCAATAAGATCATGGCTGATCTGATTGTGGTCTCAACTCCACATTCCTGTCTGTCTCCCATAATCCTCGACTCCCATGGGGGTTAAAAATCTATCTAATTCAGTCTTGAATAAAGGATCCAATTTCCACTGCTTTCTTGGCATTCCACAAACTTAACAATCTTCTGAGAACAATTTTCTCCCCATCTCGATCCAAAACAGAAGATCTTTTTATTCTTAAACTGTGTCCCCTCGTTCTGGTCTCCCACACAAGTTGAAACATCCTCTCTGTGTTCACCCTGTCAAGTCCCCTCGAGATTTCATATGTTTCAATAAAGTCACCTCCTTTTTCTAAACTTCCAGTGGAAATAGGTTCAACCTATTGCCCATTAGGGATGGGAAATAAATTCTGGTCTTGTCAACAGTGTCCATGTCCCATGAAAGGATAAAAGAATCTAATGAAATAATGAAAAAAAAATCTGTAAAGGCTCGGCTGGTGTGTGCACTGTCTATCTAGCTCTAGTCTGATTGGTGCAGAGTAGGAGGGTCATCTGTTTTTACTAGGAAGATAATAGGAAAATTATTATTGCCCACAGCATCCTTGGACTAGAGAGCACTTGTAAACAAAAAGACAGCATTGCTGCTCCTACTGGAACATACATACAAACATAGGAACAACGAATTGGCAAGAGTAGGCCACTCAGCTTCTCGAACCTGCTCAGTCATTCAAAAAGATCTTGACTGATCTGATTGTAAGCTCAACCCCACATTGTTGCCTTCTCTCCGTAACCTTTCACCCCGTTATTAATCAAGGATCTTATCTAGCTCTGCCTTATAAATATTCACACACTCTGCTTCCACTGCCGTTTTGAGGAAGAGGGTTCCAGAGACTCACGATCCTCTTGAGAGAAATAAACTCTCCTCATTTCTGTCTTAAATGAGTGACCACTTATTTTTGAACAGCGACCCTAGTTCTAGATTCTCTGACAAGAAGAAACATCCTCTCCACATCCACCCTGTCAATACCCCAAGGTTTTGATCAAATCTCCTCTTACTGTTATAAATTCTAGTGGATACAAACCTAACCTCTCCAACCTTTCCTCATAAGACAACCCGTCCATTCCTGGTAGCCTCGTAAACCTTCTTTGAACTGCTTTTTACCAGCTACTGGGTAATGGGAGAGAAGGGAGGAGGGCAGGTAAAATAGTGTTGGGATGGCTCCTCATCACTGTTCAGCCGCCAGGAATGTTTCCCATGGGGCAAGCAGCCTTTTTGCATAAAGAAGTCTCCTATTTTGCTGATGGTGTGATGGCTTGCCCACCATGTGATGGCTGCCAATGTCATGGAGGTGGCCTTCTTGAGGCGGCATAGCAGAATATTGGCTGAAAAATGGTCCCACAGATTTTGCCCTTCTGCGAAGCATTTCTCTTCCGTCTTGCAGGATCTGATGCCCTCCACCTCCCGAATTTTAATTTTACGTACCTGACCATTTTGAGGCACCCTCAAGATCTTTGGCTGCTTCAGCTGTGCCCACCTCTCCCAGTGGTATTGCTAAGGTGTCCGAGCTTTTAGCCCTCTGATTGGGCCAACAGTATCAGGAGCCTGTCCACTGTCTTTAATTGGGTGGTGAGCCTATAGATGGCCAATTAGGAAGCTGCATGAGGTAAAGTCATCCAGCAGGGTCTGTTGCTGACTCAAGACCCACCTTTCAGCCCAATGTCGGGCTCCTGAAGCTTGCAGCAAAACTCAGCTCTTTGTCTATGTGGTTAGAGACATGATGATGACCAGTTATAAGGGTGGTACAGTGGTTAGCACTGCTGCCTCACAGCACCAGGGACCCAGCGTCAATTCCAACCTTGGGTTACTGTCTGTGTGGAGTTTGCACGTTCTCCCTGTGTCTGCGTGTGTTTCCTTCAAAGATGTGCAGGTTAGGTGGATTGGCCATGCTAAATTGCTCCTTGGTGTCAGGGGCATTAGCAGGGTAAATATATGGGGTTACGGGGATAGGGCCTGGGTGGGATTATTGTCGGTGCTGGCTCGATGGGCTGAACAGCCTCTTTCTACACTGTAATGATTCTATAATAACTTCCATGATCAAATAGCTTAGTCAAAACTCATTATTTGCTGATACTTTTAAGAAACATCTCTAGAATGAGAAAGTGATGCTGCTACTTCCGCAAGTCTCAGTAAAAAAGGGAAAGAAGAACTGGTGATGGGAGGATATTTAAAACCTAAACTAGGAATTTATAAATTAAACTAGTTTCATTCTTGCTACGAATAACTTGTTTTTCAGGGATATATTAAAAGAATAGTTCACTTGCTGCTTAATTGTAATGGGCAGTCTTCTGGCATTGGTAGCTTTGAGTACTTATTTCCATTATAAACAAATCTGTGAAATAAATATCAATATTTTTGAAGAGTTGACGTACATAATTTGGGCAAGTAAATTAGTAATCCGAGTGCAAAACGTCAGTTAACGGGTTGGATTAATTATTCAGTGAATGTAATGAGGTGAATAGGCAAGTTTGGATCTTTAATATCAATTATCAAATATTCATTTCCAGGGCTTTTGCCTTAGATGGAGCTGAAGTAACATTTTAAAATATATTTTCCAGCCAATTTCTTTCTGAATAAAGCTAACTTCTATCATTATTATACAGCAACACAACTCAACACTTTATCTTTAAAATTGAATAATACAATGATTCATGTTTCAATTTGAAGAAACATGCCACAACTTTTGTAGAAATTTAATTCAGTTGATCTTTTTCTTTTCTGATTCGGTTATGTTCAAATCTAAAAATACACAGCGAAGAAGAGTGGGCGGCACAGTGGTTGGCACTGCTGTCTCACAGTGCCGGGGACCCGGGTTCGATTTCTGACTTGGGTCACTGTCTGCATGGAGTCTGCACGTTCTCCCTGTGTTTGTGAGGGTTTCCTCCGGGTGCTCCTGTTTCCGCCCACAGTCCGAAAGATGTGCTGGTTAGGTGCATTGGCCATGCCAAATTCTCATTCAGTGTACCCGAACAGGTGCCAGAGTGTGGCGACTAGGGGATTTTCACAATAACTTAATTGCAGTGTTAATGTAAGCCTACTTGTGATACTAATAAATTAACTTTTTTAAACTTAAACTTGTTTAAATTTTGATTTTTGCAATCCATTTCATACCGTTCCATTAATTTCCTTTTTAAGTTATGTTATTCTATTGGACTAACTTATATATTGACCGTTTAATTACAAAGTTGGCAAGCAGCATAGCACTCTTTGTTCATATTGTTTAGAAGCAAATAGTAGAAAGTATACTTTCACACAAAATGCATGGGTTTGTATTTGTGATTTTCTGCATTAGAGATCTCTAATATCAGCTGGGCTAATTTGGACAGGGGCAAATGGGCAGCAGGGAAGCCAAGGTTGCTGAACAGGAATAGGAGTGGGCCTTTAAGCTTGTTTCATGTCCATTATAATGTCCAGCAGCAAAGCTGTAAATGGTGTAGGTCTGGGCAATGCGCATGCAGCAGTGGGCTGCAAATGTGGCAGGAATTACCAAAAGAATCGATGGGAAACGCAAGTACCTCAAGCCAATCACAATGACGCTGCACATTAGTATGCTGCCGTACTGCATGGTGGAAGGATAGGTCTTTAGTTCTCTCTGCTTCGCTTTGCCCCTATTTGTCTGAGGTGCAGACTGAACATCGAGACACTCCATCCATAGGAACAGGACATCAGAAGATGTGCCAATACAAGTAGCTGTGCATCTTCTAAGGTAGTCATGAACTTTAACCTGGTGTTGTTAAAACTCTTACTGTGTTTACCCCAGTCCAACGCCGGCATCTCCACATCATCTTCTAAGGGCCAGCTGTGAAGTGGTTGTAGCTGAATCCGGCTGTGGTAATGAAGCTGATTAACCGATTCAGCTAATTTCACAGCGGAGCCACAATCCTAATTACAAATTGAATTTGGAGGAGCCTATAAATGAATACTTGAATACTTGTAAGACTTTTTCCCTTTTTGGAGAAAGATTAGTTGATTTAATCAAGTTTACTTCTGTTCTGGCATTCAATAGTATTAAGAATTCATTGTTTGAAAACTGAATGGTGGCACAGTGGTTACCACTGCTACCTCACAATGCCAGGAATCGGGTTCCATTTTGGCCTTGGGTGACTGTGGAGTCTGCACATTCTCCCCCTGTCTGCGTGGGTTTCCTCCGAATGCTCTGGTCTCCTCCCACAGTCCAAAGATGTGCAGGTTAGGTGGATTGGCCATGTTAGATTGTCCCTTTATTATCCAAAGATTTGTAGGTAAGGGGGATTGGCAGGATAAATAGGTGGGATTATCGGGATATGGGGTTGGGGCCTAGGTGGCATGCTCTGTTGGAGAGTTGGTGCAAACTCAATGGGCCGAATGGCCTCCTTCTGCACTGTAGGGATTCTATGAATGGTGTAGAAAATTGTGTGCATGCGTAGATTTTCATTTTGGCTAAAACTTTTACCCTTTTTCTCCTCCCACCCTTTGCCGCAGGTGAATGATCCACTGAAATGTAGAACGGGTGAAAATTACCTATCCATGGGACCATCTGTAACCCCCAATAGTAGTACCCCATTTTCCCATGATACTGCTTATTCCAGTTGTCGCCAGGATACACCAAATTCCTATAGCCAGTATACGCCACAGTCCTCCCAAGGCACGCCGCATACACCAAGGTTGGGAACCCCCTACTCGCAAGATTCCAGCTATTCCAGTCGACAGAGCACACCAGCTTATTCTTACTCACAAGAATCTGGATACAAATCCAGAAGACCCGAATCTAATTATCAAGATTCCTTCAGGAGGTTGGGGCACCATTACTCTCATAACACCGGATCGTACAGAGCTACTGAGCTACCAGTCAACACTTACAAGTCAGCTCGCTCAGAGGGTAGCTCGTATTCACATAACCCTTCAGCAAGCCAATCTGGGATAAGCTACCAGTCAGCCTTCTCACCATACCACATAGGGAGCACACCTGCCCAACCCCTGTATTCCCGCGCTCTGGATCAACAACATGGTCAGACATCCAGAGACCACGATTACAGAAGACCTGTGCCACCAGCTGAAACCTTTGGGCATAACAATGCCAACTTGGACGCTGTGCCTGTAAAGGAAAAGGCAGAAGATCCAGTTTCTTCGGAGAGTAATGTCGCAAATGATAAAACGCCCGTTTCCGTTAGCAAATCTCCTGAAAGGGCTTCCACTCCTGAGGCCCCAACGTCTGAAACGCCAAGTAGTTCGACACAACCCAACAGTTTAGACTCCCGTATTGAGATGTTGCTGAAGGAGCAGCGGACAAAGCTTCCTTTCTTTGACCAAGAATCTGATGTCGATGTTAAAATGGAGCACAGTCCCATATCCTCTTCTTCCTCCCAGCTTTCTCCATTACCGCTTCCTGGGTCAAATACCCACTCACTTCAGCGAGGTCCTACTCCGTCATCCCGTCCTTCCAGCACGGGCCTAGAGGATGTTAGTCCAACTCCTCTCCCAGATTCAGATGACGAGGATCCTATTTTTGAAACTGCTCAACAGAATCAAAGCTCTCGGTCAGCATCAGAGGCCAGTATGACGCCTGTTGACCAGTCTAGTCAGATGAGTAGATTTTCTACATCTTCAGATGGTAGGACTCCTGCAGTTAAAGCAGAGAGCTGTGAAGCAAGCAAGGAACTGGCTGAACCTACACCACCACCTGATACACTGGAAGAAGTAAGTAAAATCGCTTTAATACCTAAACTTTGCATTGTAATTTAGAAACATATTGTGGTCAAACATAATCTCACAAGATTCCTGAGAATTATTTACCTGCTATAGGGAGGATGTTCTTAAACTAGAAGGGATGCAAAAAAGAATTACAAGGCTGTTACCAGGACTGGAAGGTTTGAATTATAAGGAAAAACTGTATAGGCTGGGAGTTTTCCCTGGAGCATAAGAGGTGATCTTATAGAGGTTTATAAAATCATGAGGGGCATAGATAAGGTGAATAGCCAAGGTCTTTTCCCCAGGTAAGGAAGTCCTAAACTAGAGGGCATAGGTTTAAGGTAAGAGGGGAAAAATTTGAAAGGGACCTGAGGGGCAACTTTTTCATGTAGAGGGTGGTGCGTGTATGGAATGAGCTGCCAGAGGAGGTGGTAGAGGCGGGTACAATTACAACATTTAAAAGACATTTGGACAGGTACATGATAGGAAAGGTTTGAGGGAAATGCGGCAAACACAGGCAAATAGGACTAGTTCAGTTTAGGAAACCTGGTTGGTATGGACAAGGTGGACCAAATGGCCTGTTTCCGTGCTGTATATCTATATGACCCTACAGATGCAGGATACCTGTGTTTTGTTTGGTGATGAGGTGGGTGGGTGGCTGGAATTTAATTCCAATTGTAAACTTGCTGTCTCCTTTTTCAGGCGGAGATGAGGATTTCTTTCCTTACAAGGGTTGTTTCCATCCCCAGGAAACAGTGGAGGCTGAGTTTTCTAGATTTTTGATGGATAGAGGAATTAAGGGTTAGGGGGGTGGAGGGCAGACAGGAAAGTGGAATAGAGACCAGCTGTAATCTTATCGAATGGCAGAGCAATCTCGAAGAGCCAACTCACTTAACCCTGCTCCCTATGTGATAATTAGAACGTTTATGTTGTCGCCATACCTACGATGATTTAGTTTCATGCTTTTTGTTGGGTTTCTTGTAGAACGGGCTTTAGCCAACCACAATATTTTGTGTAGTACCTATAGCATAATGAGATGTCCCAAGGCACTTCATAGAAGCATTATAAAACAAAATATGATACCGAGCCACAAAAGGAGATCTTGCCAGATTACCAAAACCTCGGGCAAAAAGGTAGGTTTTAAGAAGCATCTTAATGGAGGAAAGTGAGGTAGAAAGGTGGAATTGTGCAGGGAGGGCGGTTCAGAACTTAGGCGCTTGGCAATTGCTGACACAGCCACCAATGGTTGAACGATTAAAAGCAGGCATTCTCAAGAGGCAAGAATTAGAGGAGCGCATATACTTTGGGAGTCAGTTAACTCAGTTGGCTGGTTAGTGATGCAGAACGACGCCAACAGCGTGGGTTCAATTCCTGTACTGGCTGAGGTTATTCGTGAAGGCCCTGCTTTCTCAATCTTGCCCCTCGCCTGAGGTGTGGTGATGCTCAGGTTAAATCACCACCAGTCAACTCTCCCCCGCAAAGGGGAGAGCAGCCTATGGCCATCTGGGACTATGGCAACTTTACCTTTGTTATATTTTGGAGGGTTGTGGGGGGGTGAAGCAGGTTCCAGAGCTAGGGAGTGGCGTGACTATGCAGAGATTTGAAAACAAGGTTGAGAATCTTAAAGCGAAGTCGTTGCTTGATTGGGAACCAATGTAATAGGTGAATGTGCCTTGGGGTGAGTTGACGCAGGATGCAGAGCTTTGGATGGCTTCAGGTTTTACTGAGGGTATAATGTGGGAGAGCAGCAGGGAGTATGTACCGTAAGTAAAGTCTAGAGGTAATGCAGGCATGAATGGATTTTTCTGGTTTTCTAATGTTTTCTATTAGAAATGGCTTTAACTGTGTCCTAATTCCTGACTATAAAATATGGTAGCCATGATGTGGAGATGCCGGCGTTGGACTGGGGTAAACACAGTAAGAAGTCTCACAACACCAGGTTAAAGTCCAACAGATTTATTTGGTAGCAAATACCATAAGCTTTCGGAGCACTGCTCCTTCGTCAGATGGAGTGGAAATGTGCTCTCAAACTGTCAAATGTGCACTGTTTGAGAGCACATTTCCACTCCATCTGACGAAGGAGCGGCGCTCCGAAAGCTTATGGTATTTGCTACCAAATAAATCTGTTGGACTTTAACCTGGTGTTGTGAGACTTCTTACTGTATTAAATATGGGTCAGAGTTGTGCAGCAGATTCTCACACTGTTTTTCAATGGGTCTTGTGTGTGGGAAAGTAGACCTTAAGTTTCAATAAATTGCTGCTGTTCAATCTGAGGCTAAGAGATGAGAACAACACAAATAAGAAGACATATTGCCAACAATTAGACCAATATAATGGATTAATACTCTTGAAAAGTGTGTATAAATAATTCTGAATTCACTAAAAAGTAACATTACAGCATGAAACCAGTTCAGTGCAAATTGTTTTACTCAATTTTATAAATAACCATGAGATAGCTTCTTCACGAGGCAACAATACCTTTAGAATCATCATAGAACCTTATGGCACAGCAGGAGACCATTCGGCCCATTAGGCTTGTGCCAACTCTTTGAAAGCACAATCCAATTAGTTGTTCTGCTCATTCTCCATAGCCTTAACTTTTCTGTTCCAGGTGCAAATCCAATTCCGTTACTATAGAATCAACTTCTATCATCCTTTCAGGCAATGTTCTCCATTTTATGATTTATGGAATAAAAGTAATTCTTCCTGTTTCCCCCTTTTTTGCCAGCAATTTAAAATCTGTGTCCTTTGATTACTAACCTGTCTGGCATTGAAAACAGCTTCTCCTTATTCTTCTTCAAAACCCCTTCTCAGTTAAATCCTTCCTTAACATTCTCGACCTTTGGGAGTACAGTCCGGTGTTTATAGTTTCTCATCACCATCTGCATCTATTCCTTTCATAATCTTAAATAGTCCAGTAAGACCACCTCTGAACTGCCATTTTCTCCTAACATAAGCATTCCTAGTACTTTCAGACTCTCTGGGGCGGCACGGTAGCACAGTGGTTAGCACTGCTACCTCACAGTGCCAGGTTTGGCTTCGATTCCTGGCTTGGGTCACTGTCTGTGCGGAGTCTGCACGTTCTCCCCATGTCTGAGTGGGTTTCCTCCGGGTGCTCTGGTTTCCTCCCACAGTCTGAAAGATGTGCTGGTTAGCTGCATTGGCCATGCTAAATTTTCCCTCGGTGTACCGAACAGGTGCTGGAGTGTGGCGACTAGGGGATTTTCACAGTAACTTCATTGCAGTGTCAATGTAAGCCTACTAAATAAAGCCGACTAATAAATAAATTAGTTTTCCTTAAAGCTTAGACGCTGCATTTCATTTATCACTTTAGTTACCCTTCTAATGTAATGCTCCAAGACCAGGTATTTTCCTCTCTATAATGATGCCCAACCTGTCTATGTTACTCTTGGTAAGGCAGATCAATGCTCTTCATAGCTGTCACATCCTGAAATTTGTGCTTAATCTTTCAAGCTAGACATCCTAAGATCCTATTTATTTTGCCAGCAGTACACATGGTGCTGATGGTTTCAGGATGCTTTCTACTAAAAGCCCAGGATCGCGCTGCTGTGTTGTTTCATTCATTTGGTTTGCCCACTGTCTGTTTCCATTCCCTACTTTTATGACTTTGTATTTCTCAGCGTTAAATGATATCACTCACCCTTGTGGCAAATTTTCCCATCTACTCCAGATTCCTCTTCACCTACATCCAAGAGTTCTAAATACGTGGCTGCAGAGATAGTGGATACACTGGCAATGATTTTCCAAAATTTTCTAGGTTCTAGAATGGTCCCAGCGATTTGGGAATTAGCTACACAAGGAAGGAAGAACAGAGAATACAGGGAACCACAGGCCAGGTGGCTGACACCAGTCATCGGGGAAAAGGCTGGAACTTATTATTCACAAAGTCTTAAAAATTCATTTAAAATATGGTGGTATCAAGCAAAGTCAACATGGTTTTACAAAAATGGAATTGTGTTTTACAATTTTTATTAAGAGTTCTGGATCTAACTGGTAGAATAGATAAAGGGGAAATGGTAGAGGTAGTATACTTGGATTTCCAGAGGATTTAGTTGTCTTATTTTCATAAGATGCCTCACAAAAGGTTAATACAAAAGATAAGGGCTCATGGAGTTGAGGGTAATATATTAGCATGGATAGAGGATTGGTTAGCAGAGAGGAGGGATAAACAGGACATTTTCAAATTGGCAGACTTTAAACTGGTGGTGTGCTGCTAAAATATATATTGATGATTTGGTTGAAGAAAGACTGAGAGTAATGCATTCAAGTTTGCGGATGATATAAAGCTAGGTGGGACTGTCAGCTATAAAGAATATGGAGAAGGGCTGCAAACAGATATAGATATGTTAAGTGGATAGGCAACTAGATGGAGTATAATGTGAGGGAGTGAGAGGTTATTCACCTTGGTAATCTTCTTTGGCACCCATTTGTCTCGGGAAATGATGGATTGCACCCAGGGTGTATTTCGCTTCTATATTGAACATGGTCTGTTGTGGCATTAGAGGCCCATCCGCAGCTGGCACAAATGAACAGTATTATCCTGAGATCAGTGGATTTTTTTTCCTTTGGCTGGCTCCCTCTTCTGTCATCTGGTCATTTCTTTTGTCTTCTGCTTTTCCCATGCCCCAGGCACTGTCTCCAGGCACTCCAGTCAGCAGCAAGGACTTTCCATGCATCAGCACTGATCCCGGGCACCTTGAGGTTTTACTTCAGGATGTGGGCGATCTGTTGGTCTCATGGCAATAGTAAGCTCTGATGTGGAGATGCCGGCGTTGGACTGGGGTAAACACAGTAAGAAGTCTCGCAACACCAGGTTAAAGTCCAACAGGTTTATTTGGTAGCACAAGCCATTAGCTTTTGGAGCGCTGCTCCTTCATCAGGTAAGTGGATGAAGGAGCAGCGCTCCGAAAGCTAGTGGCTTGTGCTACCAAATAAACCTGTTGGACTTTAACCTGGTGTTGTGAGACTCCTTACTGTAGTAAGCTCACCACGGACCATGTCTTTGGGATGGGCCTGTCATCCATTCAGCTCATATGACCAGCCATCAGAGTCCCTGCTTTGCTTCTAAGAAGAATAAAGCAGAATATTTCTTAATAGGTGTAAGATAGAACAAAGAACAGTACAGCACAGGAAACAGGCCCTTCGGCCCTCCAAGCCTGTGCCGCTCATTGGTCCAACTAGACCATTCGTTTGTATCCCTCCATTCCCAGACTGCTCATGTGACTATCCAGGTAAGTCTTAAACGATGCCAGCGTGTCTGTCTCCACCACCCTACTTGGCCGCGCATTCCAGGCCCCCACCACTCTGTGTAAAAAACGTCCCTCTGATAGCTGAGTCATACCTCGCCCCCTCACCTTGAGCCCGTGACCCCTTGTGATCGTCACCTCCGTCCTGGGAAAAAGCTTCCCACTGTTCACCCTATCTATACCCTTCATAATTTTGTACACCTCTATTAGGTCTCCCCTCATTCTCAGTCTTTCCTGGGAGAACAAGCCCAGTTTACCCAATCTCTCCTCATAGCTAAGACCCTCCATATCAGGCAACATCCTGGTAAACCTTCTCTACACTCTCTCTAAAGCCTCCACGTCCTTCTGGTAGTGCAGCGACCAGAACTGGACGCAGTAGTCCAAATTTGGCCTAACCAGCGTTCTACAGCTGCAACCTCAGACTCCAGCTTTTATACTCTATACCCCGTCCTATACTCTATACCCCGTCCTATAAAGGCAAGCATACCATGTTGAAGTTGAGAGAGACTTGGGTATATTTGTACACCGAACACAAAGTTAGCAAGCAAATGGTTTGTTGGGCTTTATTGCAAGGGGGTTGGAGTTCAAGAATAAGCAAGTCTTGCTACAATTGTATAGAGTTTTGGTGAGGTCACACCTCGAGTACTGTGTGTAGTTCTAGTCTCCAAGTCTAAGGAAGGATTATACTTGCTTTATAGGTAGTACAGCAAAGATTCATTAGCTTGGTCCTTAGATGAGCAGTTTGTCCAATGATGAGAGGCAGAGTAAATTATATCTATACTCTCTTGAAGTTCAGTGGAAGGCAAGGTGATTGAAACATACAAGATCCTGAAGGGGTTTGAAAGGGTTAGACACAGAAGTTATTTTCCCCAACTGGGGGATCTGGCAGATGAGGGAAATAGCATCAAGATAAGGGACTAATCATTTGTGGCTGAGATGAGGAGAAATGTCTTCATTATGAGGGTTGTGAATCTTTGGAATTGTTTACCACTGTTGAGTATATTCAAGACTGAGATTGATAGGTTTTCGATTTTCAGGAATCTGAAGAAATGGAGAGCAGACAAGATTTGATTTGATTTATTGTTGTCACTATGTATTAGTATGCAGTGAAAAGTATTGTATCTTGCGCGCTATACAGACAAAACATACTGTTCATAGAGTACACAGGGGAGAAGGAAAGGAGAGGGTGCAGAATGTAGTGTCACAGTCATAGCCAGGGTGTAGAGAAAGATCAACTTAATATCTGGTAGGTCCATTCAAAAGTCTGATGGCAGCAGGGAAGAAGCTGTTTTTTGAGTCAGCTAGTACGTGATCTCAGACTTTTGTATCTTTTTCCCGACAAAAGAAGGTGGAAGAGAGTATGTCGGGGGTGCATGGGGTCCTTGATTATGCTGGCTGCTTTTCCGAGGCAGTGGGAAGTGTAGACAGTGTCGATGAATGGGAGGCTGGTTTGCGTGATGGACTGGACTTCGTTCACAACCCTTTGTAGTTTCTTGCGGTCTTGGGCAGAGCAGGACCCATACCAAGCTATGATACATCTGGAAAGGATACTTTCTATGGTGCATCTGTAAAAGTTGGTGCAAATTGTAGCGAACATGCTGAATTTCCTTAGCCTCCTGAGAAAGTAGAGACTTTGGTGGACTTTCTTAACTATAGTGTTAGCGTGAGGGACAGATTGTTGGTGACCTGGACACCTAGAAACCTGAAGCTCTCGATCTTGGAAAGTGGAGATGTGGCAGAAGATCAGCCATTATTGCGGTGGAGCAGGGCTGATGAGTCTATGCCTATTTCCTGTGTTCTAATGTTCTCTGCTACTGGTGCAGACTTTTACTGCTATTTATAATGGATCCCAAATTGATACTACAGTCAAAAATGAAGAGCTTTGTTATTCTCCCTTTTGCAACTTTATTACTGCATTCAAACATAGCATTTCTGGACAGGTGAAGGGCAGGAGGTTTAGGGGGGGATGTGAGGAAAAGCTTTTTTACCCAGAGGGTGTTGGAGGTGGGTTGCCTCCCATCCTTTAAAAAGGTGTCAGGGAAGTCAGGTGTTTCTCACATGTTGTTTCGACTCGATGGGCTGAAGGGCCTCTTCTGCACTGTATGATTCTATGACATTGATACTTGTGGTGCTCTGACACCACCTTTCCAGGTAGTTGCTAGTCCCTTAACAACTGTCCTTTGCATCGTTCAACACAGCTAGTTAGTTATCTGCTTCAAAAGCATGGGTCTATTTCATGCCTTTCTACGTTGTAATTTTCTGTGTGGTCGTATGTCAAAGGCATTTCTTAAGGCAAGGTATATTAAATTTACAGACTTTCTACTGAGCTAACACAGTTACATATTCAAAAAACCCAATGGCATGAATTCATTTTTTTATCGTTCTGTTTCACTTTTCTTCCATTTTAAATATTCTGTTACTTCCCGACTGTGAATGTCAAACTCGAGTTTATAGATCCCCGGGTTACCCTTCCATCCATTGTTATAAATTGGTGCCAGATTAGACGCTCTACTCCAGTGCTCTTCCCCAGTTTGGCCCCATGCATGATCCCAGAGAGAAAACTTAAGTGGAGATATCGAGTGAGGAGGAAGAGTAGCCACCAGCTGCTGAGAGGGGGGTGGTAGTGGGCAGCCAATGTTGCTTTGGAGCTCGCGACCCCAAAGTCTCGTCTCGTGGGTCACGACCCACTGTTTGGGAATCTCTGCCCTGGTCTTCGGCAGAATTCCTGTATTTAGTGAATCCTTTGAAATATCCATAAAGATGTGATGTTCCTTTCTTTACTAAGCCGGTTTAAAGCCTATCGTGCCAGGTTCTTGCTCCCTTTGTACGGTCACGTCTTTGTGGATAATTTTTGGTTTTCTCCATGTCCTTTTTAACAGGGTTCTCTGATTCATTTTGTACACAAAACAATCCATAAAAAGATTGCAATTCCTTATTTATTTATTACCATATCCTTCCTGGATATCCCCCTTCCAGGGGTCTCAGTTTTCTTTATCCCATTTGATTTTCTTAACATTTTGCTTGCCTTTTTTCCCCCCTTTCATTCCTTTGGGAAGGCGCCTTCCTTCCAATAAACCATCTCTTCACAGCAGCATATTTCAGGGGTGTGGAAGGGGTGATGTGTGATTAAGCCTGTATCCCATCATCTGCCTGTCCTGTTGGCACTTAGAAAGTGCTGTGCGCTGGGGAAATGGATTCCGCCAACCTCAACAAGATTTTGCACATTTTCCTATACTTTTTGGCTCTGATAACATACTTGGACTCCCTGACTTTGAAGTAACTTTGATGGAGATAGATCGTTGGTCGCCTCGAATGCTTCAGCAAGCTTACCTTCTGCAAAGTTTATCTACCCTACTGCAAGCCAGCTTTCCTTAAATATGCCATCAGTGCTTCTTATTGAACCAAAAATATAAAAAGTTAAATGCAGAAGGGATGGTGGAAATTAATTGTAGGCTCGTGTAGCTTATGATACTTTGCATCTTTCTATGACCTCTATCACTACGTCACTGAGGAATAAAATACAGCCTGTGTTCCTCGAAGCTGTAAGCACAGTTCCTTTCTCAAACTGCTGAGCATCGGACTTTTTTAACCACAAATCCAGGTTCCATCTGGAGGATATCCAAAATAACTTAAATGTTTACTTATGGTAAGGGCGAGAACTACATGCACACAACTTCCCGACAGTTTCACATTCAACATGTGTCCTCATGATGAGTTTTAAGAAGCAAGTTGTGAATTAGATGGTGATGCTGTGTTTTGTGTGATGATGGGACATGGGTTCACCTCCAAGGTGGTGAGTATTCAAGTACTGCTGGGACACCTGGAGGGGTAATAAGCGAACACAAAGCCTTTCCCCACGATCCTAAGGGAATGCCAACTTATCCCACTTGTATATTTTATATCAGGTATTTACAGAGGCCTTGACATGAATCCTGAGAGTGCCTCATCTCTCCCTCGTGTCAATTTGATAACTATGTGAAGGAAGGAGTGTGGGAGGGAAACAAATTTAAAAAAAATATGGAGAGGGAAGAAGAAATTTCAAGTTGGAAGTGAGACTTCCTGCTACTAGATCAAAATCTTTATTCTATCCATGTTCCTGGGGTAATTTACATAAAGGTATGGGTGCCTTATCCCCCAGGCATTGCCTCATGGTGGGCCGGGATTTTGCAGCTGACTCTTTGAAAGGTTTATGTTCAGCAGAGTGTAGGTAGGATGGAATTGGCAGGATTTCTAATGTGCAATGGCATCCTGTTGGTCCCTCCTTTGTGGAGAAGGGAGAGAGTGCAAATGGAGCCTGGTGGTCTTAACCAGAATTCTGGCCTCTGTGCCCAGAATATACCCTCGTGGCCTCCTCCTAAACCCAGGAGTTTCAGAACTCTGTAGTTTTCAAAAGTACTTTGGGAGAAGTTATGTTAATTAAAATAGATCTACCAGGCCTAAAAGAAAATTCAGTACATTTTTTTTCAAATATGGAGTGATGCAACATTCCTGAATACAGTGGTTTTTCAATCTTTTTTTGGCTCAGAAACCCTATAATACATTGTGAAATTTTGTGGAACCCTAATCCTCCCTCCCTCCATATATAATAAAACAAAACTTCAAAGTAAAGCGCCAGTGAATGAATTAAAATACCAAAAGTTTAATTATTTTTCATTAAATGGAAGAAGAACATGTTTTTTAAAATTGGTACAATTAAATTGGTACAATTTTCAAATTACTTAAAAATAACATTGAGCCCTTTAGGGATGCTGGCGGAACCCTTGGAGCGAACCTTGGTTGAAAAAAGCACCTACCTCAATAGGCAACTAGATAAAAGCAATACCTTTTCTTTAGTTCCAGTTGGTATAGGATTTGATACCAATCTGTGCTGACTATTCTCAGTAAAGGCAGCAGCAGCGGTGCTGGAGTTGACTTCAGCACCCTCAGCTTGAGGGGAAAAGTCATTCTGAGCCCTTGCTCTTTGGCCTTGGTGTTAATGAGAAAGCAGGAAGGGTGCAGTGGAGCAGGTTGCAGGCAGAGGACCGAGCAAGGCCAGAGCCCCTCGATATTTAATGGCAGGGCCTCATTTCAATGGATGTTTGCTGCCTCCTATCAGATGCCTGGCCAGTGGACAATAGTAGGAATTTCATGTTGGGAAGCTGCAGCTGGCGATTGGCGAAGCAGGCCCCGGAGTGTCAGTGGAAAGAAGGCTTTGCAGGTGATTGGGAATTCCAATTAGCTCAGGATGGGAGCTGAGGAAGCTCAAGGAGTCTTTAGGGTTCTGGGGGAACCCTGTTTCTCCCCCTGATCTGAGAGAATTCTGAGGGGAGATGATCTTAGCTTGACCAGTCATGATTCTCCTTGAATCTCCCTCTGACATTCAGTTCATTTTGACCTCTCAGCGCAGATTTGTCATAGAAGGACCAGAGTGGGGAAGTAAAAAATACTGATAAGAGAGCCAAAGAGAGACTGGCAGCTAACATAAAAGGGAATGCCAAGGTCTTTTATAAGCATATAAATAACATAAGGGACAAAAGAAAGAGCACGGATGAAAAAGAGGACTTGCATGCAGAGGCAGGAGAAATAGCAGAAGTATTAAATGAGTACTTTGCATCTGTCTTTACAAAGGAAGAGAATGCTACCCAGGCCAAGATGAGAGAGGAGGTAACTGTATACAAGAAGAATTTACAGTTGAAAAGGAGGAGGTGTTAAAAAGGCTACCTTAAAATTGATAAGGCACCATGACTGGATGAGATGCATCCAAAGATGCTGCGGGAAATGAGAGTGAAAATTTCCAAGGCACTGGTGGTGCCTGGGGACTGGAGAATTGTGAATGTTACACCCCTGTACAAAAAGGAGCACAAGGATAACGCCGGCAACTACACAGCAGTCAGTTTGACTTTAGAGGTGGGGAAACATCTGGAAATTATAGATCAGAATAGAATTAATAGTTAAGTGCCGGCTAATTAAGGAATGCCAGCATGGATTAATTAAGGGACAATTATGTTTAACAAGCTTTCTGGAGTTCTTTGAGGTGATGTGGAGATGCCGGCGTTGGACTGGGGTAAACACAGTAAGAAGTTTAACAACACCAGGTTAAAGTCCAACAGGTTTATTTGGTAGCAAAAGCCACACAAGCTTTCGAGGCTCTGAGCCCCTTCTTCAGGTGAGTGGGAATTCTGTTCACAAACAGAACTTATAAGACACAGACTCAATTTACATGAATAATGGTTGGAATGCGAATACTTACAACTAATCCAGTCTTTAAGAAACAAAACAATGGGAGTGGGGAGAGCATCAAGACAGGCTAAAAAGATGTGTATTGTCTCCAGACAAGACAGCCGGTGAAACTCTGCAGGTCCACGCAACTGTGGGAGTTACAAATAGTGTGACATAAATTCTGATTCTAGGATCGCATGATAAAGACTCAGGAGGAAAAAAGCAGAAATATTTATGTGAAATAGTGTGACATAAACCCAATATCCCGGTTGACCTGCAGAGTTTCACCGGCTGTCTTGTCTGGAGACAATACACATCTTTTTAGCCTGTCTTGATGCTCTCCCCACTCCCATTGTTTTGTTTCTTAAAGACTGGATTAGTTGTAAGTATTCGCATTCCAACCATTATTCATGTAAATTGAGTCTGTGTCTTATAAGTTCTGTTTGTGAACAGAATTCCCACTCACCTGAAGAAGGGGCTCAGAGCCTCGAAAGCTTGTGTGGCTTTTGCTACCAAATAAACCTGTTGGACTTTAACCTGGTGTTGTTAAACTTCTTACTGTGTTCTTTGAGGTAGCAGAGAAGGTTAATAAGGGCAATGTTGTTGATGTGGTGAATATGGATTTTCAAAAAGTATTTGCCATACAACACACTTATGAGCAAAATTCTAGCTCATTGAATAAAAGGGAAAGTAGGCACTTGGATCATCGGGGTGGCGATGGCCTAGTGGTATAGATATAGGACAGATGTTAGAGGTAGGTTCTTTACTCAGAGAGTAGTAAGGGCGTGGAATGCCCTGCCTGCAGCAGTAGTGGATTCGTCAACATTAAGAGCATTCAAATGGTTATTGGATAAACATATGGATGATATTGGAATAGTGTAGATTAGAGGGGCTTTAGATTGGTTTCACTGGTCGGCGCAACATCGAGGGCCGAAGGGCCTGTACTGCACTGTTATGTTCTATGTATCATTGCTTCTTCTCCCAGAGGGTGGTGAATCTCTGGAATTCTCTGCCCACTGAGGTGGTGGAGGCTACCTCGCTGAATATGTTTAAAGCGCGGATGGATGGATTCCTGATCGGTAAGGGAATTAAGGGTTATGGGGATCAGGCGGGTAAGTGGTACTGATCCACGTCAGATCAGCCATGATCTTATTGAATGGCGGGGCAGGCTCGAGGGGCTAGATGGCCTACTCCTGCTCCTAGTTCTTATGTTCTTATGTTCTTATTGCTAGACTATTACTTCAGAAACTCAGCTAATGTTCTAGGGACCCGGGTTCGAATCCTGCCATGGCAGTTTGTGGAATTTGAATTCAATAAAAAATATCTGGAATTAAGAATCTACTGATGACCATGAAACCATCTGGTTCACTAACGTCCTTTAGAGAGGGAAATCTGCTGTTCTTATCCAGTCTGATCTACATGTGACTCTAGAGCCACAGCAATGTGGTTGACTCTCATCTGCCCTCGGGCAACTCGGGATGGGCAATAAATGTTGAGTGGAGTTTGCTACCAAATAAACCTGTTGGACTTTAACCTGGTGTTGTTAGACTTCTTACAATAAATACTGGCCAGCCAGCAACGTCCATGTCCACAAATGGTTAATTTAAAAAAAAGAAATTGACTGAGTGACAGGAAACAGAGAGTAGTGATAAATAGTTGTTATTGAAATTGGAGGAAGGTTTATAGTGGAGTTCCCCAGTAGTGAATATTGGGACCCTTGCTCTTTCTGATATATATCAATGACCTAAACTGTGGCGTTCAGGGTATGATTTCAAAATTTGCAGATGATGCAAAGATGTTTTGAATTTCAAAACGACCATGCTGGTGGTTTGGGCAGACAAGTGGCAGATGCAATTTAGTGCAGAAAAGTGTGAGGTGATTCATTTAGAAGAATATGGAGAGACAGTGTAAAATAAAGGGAAAATCTCTAAAAGAGGTGCAGCAACAGAGGACCTTGGTCTATATGTACATAAGTCATGAGAGATGGCAGGGCAAGTTGAGATAGCAGTTAATAAAGCATATAGTATCTTAGGCCATATTAATAGGGACAATGAGTACAAAAGTAAGGTGATCATGTTGAACTTATACAAGACACTAGTTAGGCGTCATCAGGAGTACTGCATTCAGCATTGGAGAACGTACAGTGGGGTTTCACAAGAATGATTCCAGGGATAAAGAATTGTAACTGTGAGGATAGATTGAAAAGATTTGACCGTTTTCCTTGGAGAAAGGAAGGTTGAGAGGAGACTTCATAGAGTTGTTCAAGGTCCTGAGGGGTGTGGACACGGTAAATAGTGAGAAACTGTTCCCATTGAAGAGAGCATCAAGAACTAAAGGTCACAGATTCAAAATAATTGGCTAAAGGAATAAGAGTGATGTGAGGAAAAATGCTTTCACCCTGAGAGTGGATGGAGGCTGGAACAAACTTCCTGAGAGGATGGTAGAGGCAGCTTCAATCGAGGTATTCAAAAGAGAATTGGATTGCTATCTGAAAAGGAAGCATGTGCAAGGTTATGGGGATAAGGCAGGGGAGTGGGACTAGGTGGAATGTTCTTTCAGAGAGCCAGTAAAGACTTGATGGGCTGAGTGACCTGTACTGTAAAGATACTGTGATAGCGTATCATTGAATTGTGTCTGTGTTGGATGAAGGGAGCATCCCTCAAAGAGAAAAAAAAATGCCTTTCCATCCAGACAGAAAGAGGACAGAGCAGGAAAGAAAGCAAATAAAGTGTGATGGCCTTCAAAGAAATGCTGCTGATGGAATTAGATTTTCCACCACTTTGGAAGTTCCGAGGAGCCCTGAGTGAATGGTCTAGAATCTGATAGATGTAAATGGAGATATCCAAACTTCAATTACCAGTTGACATGTTATGAGTTGAATCCTCAGTTTGGCCAATCAATGATTTGACCTGATATTCTGTTCTGTGCTGCTTCACGTTAGGCCTGGACCAGTATTATACTAAACTTTGTGACAAATGAGGTTCCAGAACTGGATTGAGAAAGAACCTTTTGGACAGCAATCTGATGTACAGTAAGGTGAATAGTTTGTTGAGAAATTGAACATTCCTATTTGGTCAGTTGAATACCATTACTAATCTCACACATATAATATGTTTTGCACGTACGTAATTGAATTGTTGTAAGAGTTGCTCATTTAGAAAACAATTGGCGCAAGTTCATAGGTAACAATCTATATTTACTATTAACCTTTTTCATTTTATTTTACCTTTCTTACGGTGAGCATTTTCACAAGCCATAAAGAGTTGTGTTCTGATCATTGAAATATAATTGGCTGCCAGCTTGTAGCCAGCTTGCGGGTCTCTGCTGGGATGTATGCCTGTACATGTTTTGATTCTGCATTGTAGCAGAGACTGATAGACAAGTTCCGCACACATGAGAACGGCCTCAGCCAGGATCTTGGGTTCATGTCACACTACCTGTAACCCCCACAACATGCCTGGGCTTGCAAAATCCCACTAACTGTCCTGGCTTGAGACAATTTGATGTGGAGATGCCAGCGTTGGACTGGGGTAAACACAGTAAGAAGTCTCACAACATCAGGTTAAAGTCCAGGTTAAAGACAATTTACACCTCTTTAACCTGTGCTTAACTCTCTCTCCACTCGCATTACCTGTTAAGACTCGCATCTCAAACATTATCTTGTAAATTGAGTCTGTGCCTATATGTCCCCTATTTGTGAACCCAACCTTTCACTCACCTGATGAAGGAGCAGTGCTGTGAAAGCTTGTGCTACCAAATAAACCTGTTGGACTTTAACCTGGTGTTGTGAGACTTCTTACTGTGTTTACCCCAGTCCAACGCCGGCATCTCCACATCATGGCTTTTCAAACTAATTGAGCTCTCACTCCCAAATCAAAATGTCTCTCTGGACTGCACTCCCCTCAAGTAGTGTGGATATCATGTCTCCAACTAAGTAAGCCCACCTGATTTGATTTTGATTTGATTTATTATTGTCACATGTATTGGGATACAGTGAAAAGTATTGTTTCTTGCGTGCTATACAGAAAAACATACCATTCATAGTGTACATAAGGGAGAAGGAAAGCCGAGGATGCAGAATATAGTGTTACGGTCATAGCTAGGGTGTTGCGAAAGATCAGCTTAACATATGGTAGGTCCATTCAAAAGTCTGATGGCAGCAGGGAAGAAACTGTTCTTGAGTCGGTTGGTACGTGATCTCAGATTTTTGTATCTTTTTCCTGATGGAAGATGGTGGAAGAGAGAATGTCCCAGCATGCACAGGAGACATCCTGTCTTGCCACCCCAACCCCCCACCCCGAGTTCAGTGGCAGAGGCACAGATCAAGGGCTTGCTCTGTCTTGGATGGCATCAAGCTTTCGGAATACTGTTGCAACTGTACCCATTCAATAAACATTCTAATCTCCTGATTTCAGTTCTGCCAATACATAGAAACATAGAAAACTACAGCACAAAACAGGCCCTTTGGCCCCACAAGTTGTGCCGAACATATCCCTACCTTTTAGGCCTACCTATAACCCTCCATCCTATTAAGTCCCATGTACTCATCCAGGAGTCTCTTAAAAGACCCTATTGAGTTTGCCTCCACCACCACTGACGGCAGCCGATTCCACTCGCCCACCACCCTCTGTGTGAAAAACTTCCCCCTAACATTTCCCCTGTACCTACACCCCAGCACCTTAAACCTGTGTCCTCTCGTAGCAGACATTTCCACCCTGGGAAAAAGCCTCTGAGAGTCCACCCGATCTATGCCTCTCAACACCTTATATACCTCTATTAGGTCTCCTCTCATCCTCCGTCTCTCCAAGGAGAAAAGACCGAGCTCCCTCAGCCTATCCTCATAAGGCATGCCACTCAATCCAGGCAACATCCTTGTAAATCTCCTCTGCACCCTTTCAATCTTTTCCACATCCTTCCTGTAATGAGGCGACCAGAACTGAGAACAGTACTCCGAGTGGGGTCTGACGAGGGTGTTGTATAGCTGCATCATTATCCCCGGACTCCTAAACCCAATCCCTCGATTGATAAAGGCCAGCACACCATACGCCTTCTTAACCACCTCCTCCACCTGCGGGGCCGATTTCAGAGTCCTATGGACCCGGACCCCAAAGTCCTTCTGATCCTCTACAGTACTAAGGGTCTTTCCCTTTATATTGTACTCCTTCATCCCATTTGACCTGCCAAAATGGACCACCAAGCATTTATCTGGGTTGAAGTCCATCTGCCACTTCTCCGCCCAGTCTTGCATCCTATCTATGTCCCTCTGTAACATCTGACATCCCTCCAGACTATCCACAACCCCACCAACCTTCGTGTCGTCGGCAAACTTACCAACCCATCCCTCCACTTCCTCACCCAGGTCATTTATGAAAATGACAAACAACAAGGGTCCCAGAACAGATCCCTGGGGCACACCACTGGTGACCGACCTCCATTTAGAAAAAGACCCATCTATACACACTTTCTGCCTCCTTTGGGCAAGCCAGTTCTGGATCCACAGGGCAGCAGCACCTTGGATCCCATGCCCTCTCACTTTTTCTAGAAACCTTGCATGGGGGACCTTATCGAGCGCCTTGCTAAAATCCATATAAACCACATCTACCGCTTTCCCTTCGTCAATGTGTTTAGTCACATTTTTGAAGAACTCCACCAGGCTCGTAAGGCACGATCTGCCCTTGACAAACCCATGCTGCGTATTCTTGAGCATACTAAACCTCTCTAAATGCTCATAAATCTTGTCCCTCAGGATCTTCTCCATCAGCTTACCAACCACTGAGGTTAGACTCACCGGTCGGTAATTTCCTGGGCTATCCCTATTCCTCTTCTTGAAAATAGGAACCACATCCCCAATCCTCCGGCACCTCTCCCGTCTCCATCGATGACGCAAAGATCATCGCCAGATGCTCTGCAATCTCTTCCCTCGTCTCCCACAGTAACCTGGGGTACATCCCACCCGGACCCGGCGACTTATCTATCTTGATGCCATTCAAAGATGGAGTAAAGTGGAGTAAGTTTTCTGGTTCCTCCTGGAATCGTAGCAGTCGGGACAGAAAATTTGGTAGATCATTTAAAGATTCTTTGACCTCTGGTGGGAATTTCCAGTCTTGGGGAGTGTGAGGGTTGAAAATCCCGGCCACTATTTAGAAAACTGAGCGGCAAATCAATTTTGATATTGTTTAATGCTCTATTTTGTCCAGAACTTGGGGAGAACTTCCCTGTTGTTTTTCGAACAGCGCGCACTTGAGAGGGCAGATAGGGCCTCTGTTTAATCTCTCAGCTAAATGATGCATATGACATTGTATTAACCTCTCAGTATTGCAATGGTGTTAACTGGGATTATATGGTCAGATGTCTGGAGTGGAAAGTCAACTCGCAACCTTCTCACTCAGATGTGAGTATACAGCTAAGCCAAGGCTGGATGCTCAATGGGGCTGGCAATGACCGCTTTCCTCCACCCTTCAATGACATCACCAAGTCCCAGTAAACAGTCTGTGGACCTGCATATAGCCACCATATTGATGTGATTGGTCCAGTTAAGGTTCCGGTTACTGATGACCTTTAGGATGTTGATGGTGTGGGAATAGCAATGCTGTTGAAGTCTGGGGAGATTGTTTTTTTTTCTTGTTGAGAAGGTAGTCATTGCCTGCACTTGGGGGTTGGCCTTGGCTTAATGGCAGGGCTCTCAGTCAGATGATTTTGGACTCGAACCCCATTACAGAGAACTGCCCACATAATCTAGACTGGCACCATGACAATTACTGAACAGTATATTGGTTTAATAGTGCTATTTATGACTCTTTACATTAACGTGGTGATAAGTGGCAGGGCTCATGAAGCAGTAATTGATTGAATTTGATGTGTCGTGCCTTTTCTGGCTGAACGTACTTGGGCAATTTTCCATGTTATCTGGTAAATGCTTGTGTTCTATCTTCGCTATTCAAGCGACTAGTTCTGATGTGGAATTCTTTAGGAGCTATAGCTTTCACCATGTCGTGTGCTGTCAAATATCTGTGCCCTTAACACTGGACAATGGGGTGTAAACACTAATTTGGCTGAAGCCACGTGAAATCTGATAATTTAAGAATGTGTTTGTGAAAACACTGCTCCGATGTTCAGCAAACGGCACCAATTTATAATTATTTTGCCAAAATACATCAGTTAATTTTTTTTGGGAGCTGGTGGGTATCAGTTATTCTATGTCAACCTGCTACGTTCTAATGAGTGGCAGTAACAAAACAAAAGCAAATTTAAAATAAAAGCACCTTTGGAACCAAAAAATATTCTTTTAAAACCTTCTGAACTAAACAGTCCTGAGATTGCAGCATATTATACATGGAGGTGGTGTTGCTTCACAATTCCACAACTTCTCTCAACACAGCCCTGACTTCAACTGGACTGGCATTTTTCTGGCACCGTTATGGTGATGGGATCCATCATGAGATTCGGCGGCCCAGCCTGATCCCAGAGGCGGGTGGAGCCAGAGAATCCCGCCCTTGGTCTTTGCCGGAGAAAAGAATGGGGTGAGGCAGCTGTCTCCTGGGCAAGTTGGGAGCAAAAACGACAGAGGGGCCAAAAACCTGCCGCTGTTGTTTGCTTTGTAAGAGATGGCTGTGGAGCATGTTAGGACCAGGCAAGGAAAGAGTGCAGTGACTCACCTCTTTTACCACTCCACACTCAGTTGTAGCAGAGGTTTTGGATTTTAAAAGGATGCTGTATTGCCAGTTTGACTGTGGGCAATTTGTAAGGATGAAGCCAGACGGGTTCTTGTGTTAAACATGTTCTATTGCTAAAACCCATCCAGATGCATTCCCCAAGCATGCAAAGAGTGAAGATACATCTTTACAGACATTGTCAGATGTGTAAATGTAGCCAAGAAGAAAAAGCTTTTTTCCCAAAGATTCATAGATGTTTATAGCACAGAAGGAGGCCATTTGGCCCATTGTGTCCAAACTGGTTCACAAAGATTTAATTACACTAATCCCATTTTCCAGCACTTGGCCCAAAGCTCTGGGGGTTACAGCAGCGCAAATAAATATCTAAATACTTCTTAAATGTTACAAGAGTTTCTGACTCGATCATCCTTTCAGGCAGTGAGTTCAATACTCCCACCATCCTCTGGGTGAAAGAATTTCTCCTCAACTCCATTCTTAGCCTTCGACCTCTTCTTAAATCGATGCCCCCTGGTTTTTAACCCCTCCACTAATGGAAAAATGTGCCTTCCTATTCACCCTATCTGTGACCCTCATAATCTTATACACCTTTATCAGGTCCCCCTCTACCTTAATATAAAGGCAAAATATTGCAGATGCTGGAATCTGAAATGAAAACAGAAAATGCTGGAAAATCTAGATGCTGTCAGACCTGCTGAGATTCTCCTGCATTTTCCGTTTGTTCCCTTCTCTACATCCGCTGCTTCAAGGAAAACACAGTAAGAAGTTTAACAACACCAGGTTAAACTTCTTACTGTGTTTACCCCAGTCCAACGCCGGCATCTCCACATCAAGGAAAACAGCCCAGTCTTTCCTCATAGCTCAGACCCTCCAGCCTAGGATCCTGGTAAATCTCCTCTGCACCCCCTCCAACACAACCTTCCTATAATGTGGTGACCACAACTGCACACAGCGTTCCGGTTGTGGCCTAACCAGCATTTTATACCGTTCCAGCATGATCTCCCTTCTCTTGCATTCTATGCCTCGGCCATTAAACACAAGTATCCCATTATGCCTTCCTAACCACCTTATCTATCTGATGAGGAGGCGATGGCCTAGTAGTATTATCGCTAGACTATTGATCCAGAAACTCAGCTAATCCCAGAGTTCTGAGGACCCGGGTTCGAATCCCACCATGGCAGATAATGGAATTTGAATTCAATAAAAAAAATCTGGAGTTAAGAACCTACTGATGACCATGAAACCATTGTCAATTGTCAGAAAAACCCATCTGGATCACTAATGTCCTTGAGGGAAGGAAATCTGCCTCCCTTACCTGGTCTGGCCTACAAGTGACTCCAGAGCCACAGCAATGTGGTTGATTCTCAACTGCTCTCCAAGGGCACTAGGGATGGGCAATAAATGCTGGCCAGCCAGTGACGCCTATGTTCTACGAATGAATAAATAAAAGAACAAATATAAAAAAAACTACCTGCCCTGTCACCTTCAGAGAGCTGTGGATATGCACTCCCAGGTCCTTCCAATCTCCAGTACTTTTCAGGGTCCTAACATTCATCGGGTAATCCTTTGCATTGTCAGTTCACATTTTTCTAGGTTAATTCTATTTGTCACTGCTCTACCCACCAGACCAGACCATAGACACGTTCCTGCGGTCTACACTGTTTGCCACCCTACCAATTTTGGTGTCATCCATGAACTTCTTGATCACACCCTTTTATATTTAACATAAGAACTAGGAGCAGAAGTAGGCCATCTGACCCCTCGATCCTGCTCCGCCATTCAATAAGATCATGGCTGATCTTTTTGTGGACTCAGCTCCACTTACCCACCCGCTCACCATTAATTCCTTTACTGTTCAAAAAATTATCTTGCCTTAAAAACATTCAATGAGGTAGCCTCAACTGCTTCACTGGGCAGGGAATTCCACAATTCACAACCCTTTGTGTGAAGAAGTTCCTCCTCAACTCAGTCCTAAATCTGCTTCCCCTTATTTTGAGGCTATGCCCCTAGCTCTAGTTTCACCTGCCAATGGAAACAACTTCCCTGCTTCTATCTTATCTATTCCCTTCATAATCTTTTATGTTTCTATTAGATCTCCCCTCATTCTTCTGAATTCCAATTCAATTGAAGTCCACATCATTAATGTACACCATAAATAGGTCAAATAAGTCAATTGTCTGAATGTTTTGGTTCTTACTGAGGTAATTGCTTTTCAGTTGTGGCTGGTATATTCCCTTTTTTCACTAAATCTCATGTGTGGAAAGTCTCTGCTGTAGAGATGTAGACACATTTTTCTTCTCAGCAAAACAGGCTTCAGAGCTGGGGTAGAATGTTGTAGGGGGTAAGACGGCCATCCTGCTGCAGCTCGTCACAAACACGAGCTCAGTCACATGGTTTAGTCACAGTCATTCAAATAAATCAGTCGTGAATTCCAAAAGAAACTGGTTGCCCATGTCTGGGCTGATCTTTAGCCGTTGTCTCTTTTAGCTGAGGTAATTATTTTTTAATGTCCCAGGCATTCATTCCCTAATGATCCATCCTTTACCTTGATGAGATAGGAAGGAGCTGTTCACACCTTCAGGGGTGCTCTTGTCTCTGTTGAGGTCTTTGTAGACTTTATGTCTCCCTGGAATGGAATGTGACTTCACAGGTGCAAATTAGCAGTGACTTCAGTGTCCTTTGTTTAGCAAACATGTCTTTTTATATATGTGTGACCAGCTGATAAATTTATGTTCTGTGTGGCACATCTTACGGCACACCTTATGGTAACAAATGGCATTGCAAAGATCTCCAGACAGGTCAGTGAACAAGGCGAAACTAAAGACTGAATAAAGCTAAATTTTAACTTAGAACAACAGTTTCAAAAATAAAGCAGACGGGTGCTATTTAAAAAGGCCAAATCAATTTGATGTGCACATACAGTATAATAGCGTGTCAACTCTTCAGCCATTGCCAGATTTATTATTTGTGTGCTGGATTTTCTCTTAACTTTTCAGATATTTTGCACGCTTTAAACCTATAACCATGTGGTTAGCCCTACTGCCTTTCGATTCCCAGCTTGGGTCACTGTCTGTGCGGAGCCGGCATGTTCTCCCCGTGTCTGCACGGGTTTCCTCTGGATGCTCCGGTTTCCTTCCGCAGTCCAAAAGACGTGCTGATTAGATGCATTGGCCACGCTAAATTCTCCCTCCGTGTACCCGAACAGGCACCGGAGTGTGGCGGCTAGGGGATTAACATAGAACATAGAACATTACAGTGCAGTACAGGCCCTTTGGCCCTCAATGTTGCGCCGACCAGTGAAACCAATCTAAAGCCCCTCTAATTTACACTATTCCAATATCATCCATATGTTTATCCAATAACCATTTGATAGAACTAATAGAACTTGATTTTCACAGTAACTTCACAACGTAAGCCTACTTGTGACACTAATAAATAAACTTTTTAAAAAAATGTTGCATTTGAGATATTAAATTGTATACATTAACTTATGATGCACTATGTTTTATAGTACAGTGTTCTGGCAATGTTAGAATTGTAAGCTTCTTTTGGCAGATAATTTCATCCTTAAATGGTAGTTTACACAGTCCAGTCTTGTGTATGATAGCTCGAAATAAGCAAATTACTGGTAATAAATGTAGATTGTTAATTGGCCATGTCTGCTTCTGCAGCTTTTCTTCCTTTTTACTCTTCTGCTGTCAAAATCCTTCTCCATGGCTTAGTTATCTTGAGACTTGCACTTTCTAGCTGACCTCCCCATCTTGACCCCTCACTATCTTCAGTCCGTCTCAACTGCTGCGCATTGAGTCAAGACTCCAGTGCCCTGTCTTTCCCTGGCTTCTCATGACCCAGCGTGTCACTTTCAGAACTGTATTTCTGCTTTCCAAACTGCACGGCCTCCCTACCATGACTGTGTTTACTTTATACCCCGACATGCTTTATCTACTCCCTCAACTCCATCATTGATGTCCGTTCGACCTACACAACCTTGCACTTTCTTTAAGTGGGTGGTGGGTGGCACGATGGCACAGTGGTTAGCAATGCTGCCTCACAGCTCCAGGGACCTGGGTTCAATTCCGACCTTGGGTGATGGTCTGTGTGAAGTTTGCACGTTCTCCCCGTGTCTGCGTGGGTTTCCTCCGGCTGCTCCGGTTTCCTCCCACAGTCCAGAGATGTGCAGGTTAGGTGAATTGGCCATGATAAATTGCTCCTTAGTGTCCCAAGATGTGTAGGTTATGGGGATTAGCTGGGTAAATATGTGAGATTACGGCGATAGGGCCTGGATGGGAAGCTCTGTCGGAAAGTCAGTGCAGATGCAGTGGGCCGAATGGCCTCCTTCTGCACTGTAGGGATTCTATATTCTAAGTGAGGATTTCTGTATGTATTTGTTATCCTTCAGTGTTCACAATTGTTTGGGCAGAGTATGGAATTGATTTTGTCAATTTTTGTTTTAAAAAAAGGTTTATCTTCAGAGCAGTCAGATTCTTTACAAACATTTCTGGAAAATGCTAGTGTTATTTGGCTTTGTTTCGGTGGATCAGTGTGCACTGAAATCGGGCAGTAACGGATCTGTAAGAGTGAAGACAAAGGACGGAATTTTCTAATCCTTCCGGCTGATGGGATCTTCTGGTCCTGCCAAAGGTGCCCCCCCCCCCCCCCCCCCCCTCTCCCACCCCACCCTCCTCCTCCCCCGCAGCAGGACGGGTGAGCCACACAAAATGCTGTAGACATTGGGTGCTGGAAAACACACCGTTGGGGGTGGGGGGGTGGGGGGGGGGGGGGGTGCGAAATCCCACCCAAAATGTTTCAATAAGATCCTTGCTGCCACTTTTCTTCACACGTTTTCGAAACTCCCCAGTGTGTTCACCTTCATCTTACACAGCACAGAATGATCTGGTAGTAAATATGCATTAAAAGTTGAATTGTTTTAAGCTCTTTAAATAGACTAGCCTTAAAACTGTCTTGCGTGGCTATAGGTAACAATTGGTCAAGGTCAAATTTTATTGCCCATTAACCCGATAATGACCTTTTGCTTTTTCTTTGCATTCACTCCATTGAGAAAGGAATTCCTTTGTTTCCTTTTTGATGTCGATATCTCTGCAGTGGACATTCCACTCAACTTGGAATCGTAGGGACATACATGGTGCTATTTGTGGAAACCTGGGAACTTTAAAAAAAAAAAATTATAATTCAGTGAAATCAGTTTGCTAATTTTGGAAATAATGATTCTAAAGGACCTGAAACATAGATTAAAACAAAGTTTCTATTTGAATTTAAACCAGCATGATGGCACAGTGGTTAGAACTGCTGCTTCACAGCACCACGGACCCAGGTTCAACTGTCTGTGTGGAGTTTACACATTCTCCCCATGTCTGTGTGGGTTTCCTCCCACATCTTACATGGGTAAAATGAGTATAGAGGGATATGGACCAAATGCGGGCAATTGGGACTAGCTTAGGGGTTTAAAAGAAAAGGGTGGCATGGACAAGTTGGGCCGAAGGGCCTGTTTCCACACTGTAAACCTCCAGTCCAAAAATGTGCAATTTAGGTGGGCTGACCATGCTAAATGGCCCCTTAGTGGCCCAACATACGTGGGTTAGATGGATTAGCCACAGGGTTACAGGATAGGACGAGGGAGAGGGTCTGGGTAAGGCACTCTGTCAGAGAGTCGGTGTAGTCTCAATGGGCTGAATGGCCTCCTGCTGCACTGTAGGGATTCTATGAATTGCTCCTTTTGAGAAACATTCTTAATTTTTAAAAATCCTGTTGGACCTCTGCTGCTGCCATGCACTTCTGCTATGCTTTCTTCTTTTAATTGGGAAGGCAGATGGATGTCATGGTCCCAGTATATTTCTTGAGCATTGCTTCTATGACGAGCTAATAAGATTTGTGATACTGCAGAATGGGTCTGGCCTAAGCACCATTTCCCCTCTCTCCGTCTCTCCCCCTCTCTCTCACACCACCATCACTAGCACAGTTAAATCCTTTAACTGGAGTATTTCAACCAGTGAGCTGGATGGAAGCTGTTGTAGTTCACTTCACTGGAATAATGTCCAATTATTTATTTCTAGCCTGGTTTCCTTTGTTAATGTTTTATTCAGGAATCCACGTTGGCTGTTTTAAATACTTCAGTGAGTAGCCGGTGACTTCTACTCCCCCTACATCCATTGCCCGCATTTCTGTGCAATTCTTGCATCCTCCCAACTCTTACACTTAGTAATTCTAAAAACAGTGAAAGCACTGATTTATGAGGGCCCCTAATTCAAAACCGTTGCTAGCTGATAAATTCCTAATCTTTACGGCACAGGTACAGAGACCGGGTGAGAGAGTGAGATATTAGAGTACTGTACAAAGCTAATTGCCCAAGCTAAGATATTGTTGATGTCAATCCACGATGGCACAGTGGTTAGCACTGCTGCCTCACAGCTCCAGGGACCCGGGTTCAATTCCAGCCTCGGGTCATTGTGCGGAGTCTGCACGTTCTCCCCATGTCTGCTTGGGTTTCCTCCGGGTGCTCTGTTTTCCTCCCACTGTCCGAAAGATGTGCTGGTTAGGTGCATTGGCTATGCTAAATTCTCCCTCAGTGTCCCTGAACAAGCGCCGGAGTGTGGCGACTGGGGGATCTTCACAGTAACTTCATTGCAGTGTTAATGTAAGGCTACTTATGACACCAATAAATAAACTTCAAAACTTTATTTTTTCCCCTATTCATCCTGTAGATTTTTACATATTTGGAACAAGTACTTCATGTGCGTCAGAAAGTTTATCATTGTACTGAAATAAAACGTGCTTGGAATTGTTCCACTTTTGAGTATACAAATGCAAGTTATTGTGTGATATCTACAATATTTTAACATAGAACATATAGAACATAGAAAGTCACAGCACAAACAGGCCCTTCGGCCCACAAGTTGCGCCGATCACATCCCCACCTCTAGGCCTATCTATAGCCCTCAATCCCATTAAATCCCATGTACTCATCCAGAAGTCTCTTAAAAGACCCCAACGAGTTTGCCTCCACCACCACCGACGTCAGCCGATTCCACTCACCCACCACCCTCTGAGTGAAAAACTTACCCCTGACATCCCCCCTGTACCTACCCCCCAGCACCTTAAACCTGTGTCCTCTCGTAGCAACCATTTCAGCCCTTGGAAATAGCCTCTGAGAGTCCACCCTATCCAGACCCCTCAACATCTTGTAAACCTCTATCAGGTCACCTCTCATCCTTCGTCTCTCCAGGGAGAAGAGACCAAGCTCCCTCAACCTATCCTCATAAGGCATGCCCCCCAATCCAGGCAACATCCTTGTAAATCTCCTCTGCACCCTTTCAATGGCTTCAACATCTTTCCTGTAATGAGGTGACCAGAACTGCGCGCAGTACTCCAAGTGGGGTCTAACCAGGGTCCTATAAAGCTGCAGCATTATCTCCCGACTCCTAAACTCAATCCCTCGATTAATGAAGGCTAGTACGCCATACGCCTTCTTGACCGCATCCTCCACCTGCGAGGCCGATTTAAGAGTCCTATGGACCCGGACCCCAAGGTCCTTCTGATCCTCTACACTGCTAAGAATGGTACCCTTCATTTTATACTGCTGCTCCATCCCATTGGATCTGCCAAAATGGATCACTACACACTTATCCGGGTTGAAGTCCATCTGCCACTTCTCCGCCCAGTCTTGCATTCTATCTATGTCTCGCTGCAACTTCTGACATCCCTCCAAACTATCCACAACACCACCTACCTTGGTGTCGTCAGCAAACTTACCAACCCATCCCTCCACTTCCTCATCCAGGTCATTTATGAAAATGACAAACAGCAAGGGTCCCAGAACAGATCCCTGGGGCACTCCACTGGTCACTGACCTCCATGCAGAGAAAGACCCCTCCACAGCCACTCTCTGCCTTCTGCAGGCAAGCCAGTTCTGGATCCACAAGGCAACAGCCCCTTGGATCCCATGCCCTCTCACTTTCTCAAGAAGTCTTGCATGGGGGACCTTATCGAACGCTTTGCTGAAGTCCATATAGACCACATCCACCGCTCTTCCTTCGTCAATGTGCTTGGTCTCAACCAGGCTCGTAAGGCACGACCTGCCCCTGACAAAGCCGTGCTGACTACTTTTGATCATACTAAACTTCTCTAGATGATCATTTCTTTCAAGAGATTAATGCAGCAAAAGTGCACCAGAGTTCAGTAACGAGTGACTGCTGGTTTTAGGTGTGACTTATTTCGTCGGACTGTAGTTTTGGCATAAACTGTAATGTTTCTCTCTATCTGGGTTTTCCTTTAACCTCCAGACCTTTTTGCAAGAATTGTGAACCCTGACAAATTGCTAAATTATTCTAATTGCACCTCGTAGCCGACTTGACATTAAATGTGTATTTTTAAATAGTCAATGGATAGAAGCCTGGCTGTTTGCAGGCTTTATTTGTACATTTGTTTTTTGTTTTCAATCCATTAGATGCAGCCAAAAGAACGACAAATACAGTAATTTTTTTAAAATCCAGGAATGACTGGCAAAGAACTGAAGAACACTTTTCAAAAGGAAGTGCAGAGTAGGAAGTAAATGAGAGATACTTTCACTGTCAGGTATATTTTTTTTAACTCGTTCTGTTTTGACTTCAGTGATTGATGTGTGTTCATTAGTCTAAGCTGCTGTCACAAATTTATTTGCCCCGTGGACTGTAAGTTTGCACCAATAACAGAAAATGACAAACTTGCAAAAGTGCAAATTAGTTATCATCGAAGACTGGCCCTAATTCCCAGACTTTACTGTCTCATGGACAATATTTAAATAGGATGGGACTGAACTATGATTCTATGATCTGTTTCTTTGGGGCTTTTTGTGGAAAAGGACCCCACAATCCATACACACCTGTAAATGGTTCTCACAGTTTGAGGGAAATCTAGAAACACTGTGTCATTGTGTTTGACAGGCACAAGCAGGTGTTTGTTTTTCATTGAAGCCCAGTAGAAGGCTGTCTTTCATTTCTTTTAACTAATGATTCGTAACATTTGTTGTAGCACCTGTTTCCAAGTGCAGGAATACCGAAAGCCTGACATATGGACTTGTCAGTGGTGTTTGGAATCCTGTTATATGGAGGAGACCCGGATGGTTACACTGTCATAGTCTGCTTTTTAACACAAGTTGCTATTAATTTGTACATCTCCTATTTGCATATTTGATTTGTTTCACTTTCAGGGGTGGCGTGGTGGTTAGCACTGCTGCCTCTCAGTGCCAGCGACTCGGGTTCAGTTCTGGCTTTGGGTGTCTGTGTGGAGTTTGCACTTTCTCCCCGTGTCTGTGTGGGTTTCCTCTGGATGCTCCAGTTTTCTCCTACAGTCCAAAGATGTGCGGGTTAGGTGGATTGGTCATGCTAAATTGCCCCTTAGTGTCAGGGGGATTAGCAGGGTAAATACATGGGGTTACAGGGATAGGACCTGGGTGGGATTGTTGTCCATGCAGGCTCGATGGGCCGAATGGCCTCCTTTTGTACTAGGGATTCTATGATTCAGAATAGTTATTTTAAAATCTCTTTTAGCAACAGCATGGTCAAATCAGTAGATTTGAATGAGATAAAGACTAACTTGTGCTGGAATGAGAGAACTTGCCTTTTTCACTCCTCTTTCTTATAAATCACAATAAATACTTTGCCTCTGTATCCCAATGCAGTTTATTGAATTATATTTATAGCATTTAAATATTGAGAATAGTTGTGTGTTATAAATAAAAAATAAAATCATAAAATAGAATCCCTACAGTACAGAAAGAGGCCATTCGGCCCATCGCATCTGCACCGACCACAATCCCAACCCCCATATCCCTACATATTTTACCCACTAATCCCACTAACCTACACATCTCAGCACACTAAGGGCAATTTTTTTTTAGCATGGCCAATCAACCTAACCTGCACATCTTTGGACTGTGTGTTGCAACTAATATTAAAGTTGAATGTTAAAGATGGAGTCCGTACATTGGAGGGTGGGGGGATCTAGGACATATACAAATATAGCATATAATATTGTCTCCTCATTGTAAATCATCCTCCTGAAACCTCTACCAATGACGTTATGTTTGACGTTATGCTTATTTTGCACAGAAGAAATTTTGTTCTAATTCATGTTATGTTTCTATAAAAGTTAGATTCCATTTGGAAAAGGTTGTCTCCTCGAGCTCCTCGAGCCGTTATGAATGTTGATTAGAATGGTTACTAGAATTGGGAGGGGTGGTGGGTGAGGGGATGAAATACAAGACTTAGCTATCATAAACATTGGAGTGTTTATTTTTGCCTCGATTAGCCTTGAGGCAATGAAGTTCAAAGAGTATTTGATCTTCGGTATTTATTTCTACGACTGAACGGTTTGAATTAATTGTATCCAGCATGGTGCTTTCCTAGACCTGACATGTAGGCAACACCAAGCCCCTATGCCAAGGGGATGGATTATCTTTCAATGTGGTAATGTGGAATCTTTATGGGTCGATCTTCAAAAATACAAAGTTGAGGGAGGGTCAGAGGATTACTGTATTTTCATTCACTCGCTCACACACACTCTCACCTCACACACTCACCTCACAGACTCTCTTGCTCTCACTCTTGCCCTCTTCAATTCCCACATCATAAAGGATGCAGATCAATTACCCTCTCCTGTTTCTCTAATTAAATAGAGAGAGGGAGGGACTCTGGGCTGAGGTACAAATCTGTGATTTTTCAACCAAGCACACAACCAAGCTTCAAACCTCACCCTGACTCTCAGTATGATTTAATATTTTCATGGTACAAGGAGGAATAAGGAACTGGTTGTATCTACCTGGAAAACTGTAATTTACATACGTTACGTGTGAAATTTACATACGTTACGTGTGAAATAAACCAGCTTGTTGCTTTATAATCTTGTCTTGCCACACGAAAGTTCTGTATTTCAGAACTATGAAGTAGAATTTTCTTGGTGGTATGTACAAGATCATAGCATTTAAATGAAGGGTCTATAATATGAACTCCAGGCTATGGTATCTAGGTTCAGTGGTGAAGTACACTCTTGATTGTATGAGACACTAGGTTCAATAATGGGAGTGACACACAAAACTTCAGAGAAGAGAATGTTCAGAGTAGATCTGTGAAACTTGTAACAGACTATTTAACCTAAGACCTAAAATTACTGGACATTTTTCTCAGTTGAGATAAATGACACACAGCAATTTCTTTGGAAATTAATTTGAAATCCATGCAATTCTCCTATTATTTTATTCCCAAAATCAATTTAATCGCTATAAGAAGCCGATGCTCAAAGTATGCTTTGACCACTGACGGTTGTTTTACGAAAAGGAATATGCTTAAATTCTATCCTGCAAGATCCACAAAAGTTAATTGCTGGAAGTTTTGGAAGAATAATGCAATGGAGTAGAATTTGAAAAATGTGGGAACCAAATAGAAGCATTTTACTTGTAATAAGCAAGAATGCACATTTTGGGGATTTTGGATTAGGTGCAACAATGTTAATTTTGAGTATTGCTGAAAAGGGACATTTTGTTGAAGCTTTTTGTCTTGCACTCATCAGAACAATCCTAAACATATCAATGTCAGGGAAGCAACTTTAAACAATATGAGAAGAGAGTGCTGATTGGTTAGCAAGTGGACTCTGGTAGAAGCGTTGCCATAGAGAATGCAGCAGTTAATGGTAAATAACAATTAACTGCCAAGAATGGTTTGAAAACTTAAACCTGGCAGCTGTACGCTGGTCAAGACATTACCCTGAAGAATGAACCAGCAAACGGCTATCACTTATTTTGTCTAGTTAAAATAGGTGCAACGTGCGTACATGTTCCTTCTGTCCGCAAGCTTCCAGTACAAACAAATGTGCCACACTGCGAGCCTGACTGACCATTTTAAAGGTTACACTGACAACCAATTTAAGACACTCAGAATTATTTCGCAAATAATGTCCAATTGAAGATGTGTTGAGTTTTGCAAGCAGGGGCTGGTTGGGTACGTTCTTTACCTTGCCCTTTGTAAACAGCGAAAGGGACATGCTGTTTGATACTGACGCTCCAGTCTTTGGGATGTATGGCCTTCATAGCTGGTATCACACTGGCACTGAAATTCATATACCATATTACTCACTTGTGTGATAAGCAGGACGTCTTTTTGGCTTGACGACAGCATCCTGTTGGTACAAAGTTTTTGTTTCCCCTGACACTTGTGTTTGTCCTGATGAGTGCAAGACGAAAAGCTTTGACAAAATGTTTTTTTCAGCAATACTCGAGTTCTGGACTGCCAAATGTCTATTAATATTTATTTTCCTCATCTTCCTCAGCCAGGGCCTATTGTATCTCTCCCTTTCACCCTGGCAGAGATTAACCAGCACATCATAGACCAGTATGTTTGTTTACTATTGCAACATCACAAGTGAGTGTGTAACTCAGAATCTCACCTTGTGGTGACTATTCTAGCACGACTCACTTTATGGACTAGTGGAGTGGTAAAGGCAGTGATTAGTATTGTGACTGTGTTGGCTATTTTGCATTTTGTTTGGGGCATATTGTGTCGTCTGCTGCAGTTATTAAGGTGAACTAATTATTAGAAAATGTCAATCCACAATCAATAATGTGGAGAAAATATCTAGAATGAACTCGATACTTAATAATACTTTGTTTTGGTGTTATCTAAGAGAACGCTGACAAAATATCAGTGGAAGTGGAAGAGGTAATGGACGTGGTGAAAGTTGACAGGAAGGATGCACTAAAAAGATTGGCTCTACTTAAGATTGGGTGGGTTGCCTAGTGACCCACACTCCGGTTGCTAAGGGAAGTAGAGATGGAGATAGTGAGTTTAGAGTTTATTTATTAGTGTCACAAGTTACATTAACACTGCAGTGAAGTTACTATGAAAATCCCCTAGTTGCCACACTCCGGTGCCTGTTCTGGTACACTGAGGGAGAATTTAGCATGGCCAATGCAACTAACCAGCACATCTTTCGGACTGTGGGAGGAAACCGGAGCACACGGAGGAGATCCACAAGACATGGTGAGAAGGGGCAAATTCCGCACACAGTGACCCAAGCCGGGAATCGAATCCAGATCCCTGGCGCTGTGAGGCAGCAGTGCTAACCACTGTGCTGCCCAGAGATAATGGAAAAGATTGCCCTAATCTTCAATTCCTCTGGATTTGAGGGAGGTGCCATAGAATTGAAAAGTGGCAAATGTTCAAAAAAAAAAGTGAGTCGATTTAATATCATTGATGGGTAAGATTCTAGAAACTATAATCGGGGAAAAAAAATTACAAGACATTTCGAGAGCTTTGAGTTAAGCAAGGAGAGTCAGTGCAGATTTGTAAAAATCAGATTGTGTTTGAGTAATTTGTTTGAATCTATTGACGAAGTAACTGCGAGGGTTGGAAGAGGGGAATGTGGTAGATGTTATTCATATGGATTTTAAGAAAGAAGTTTACAGTGCACCATAAAAGACTAATTATCAAAATTAATGCTCATCGAATATGAAGGTCAGTGTCAGCCAAGACAAAAAACAATTGGTTAAAGGATTGAAACAGCGAGTCATGGTAAATGGTTGTTTTTCAGATCAGCGGATGGTAGACAGTGTTGTTCCCCAAGAGTCAGTGCTAGGACCACCATTTTTTGAACATAATATATATAAATATATATATTACATTTGATTTGATTTATTGTCACATGTACTGGGATGCAGTGAAAAGTATAGTTTTTTGTGCGCTATACAGACAAAACATACCGCTCATGAAGTACATAGGGGGAAATGAAAAGGATAGAGTCCAGAATATAGTGTTGCAGCTACAGGTAGAGTGAAGAGGAAGATCAGCTTAATGTAATGACAATAGGGAAGAAGCTGTTCTCGAGTCGGTTGGTACATGTTTTCAGACTTTTGTATCTTTTTCCCGATGGAAAAAGGTGCAAGAGGGAATGTCCGGGGTGCATGGGGTCCTTGATTATGCTGGTTCCTTTCCCGAGGCAGCAGGAAGTAGACAGAGTCAGTGGATGGGAGGCTGATCTGCGTGATGTACTGGGCTACGTTCACAAGCCTTTGTAGTTTCTCTTGGTGAGAGCAGGAGCCATACCAAGCTGAGATACATCTGGAAAGGATACTTTCTATGGTGCATCTGTAAAAATTGATGAGAGTCGTAGTGGACATGTCTAATTTCCTTAGCCTCCTGAGAAAGTAGAGGCTTTGGTGAGCTTTCTTAACTGTAGAGTCGGTGTGGAGGGTTCAGGACAGATTGTTGGTGACCTGAACACCCAGGAACTTGGATATTGGAATACATTTTTAAAAATTGCCCATTATACCAAACTTGAACCTGTGACGAGAACTGAGGATAATAGCAATCATCTGCAACAGAGCATAGATAGGATAGCAGAAAGGGAAATGGCAGACGTGATGTGATTTAAAGAAGTGTGAGGTGATCCATTTTAGTAGCAGGGATCGGGAGAGGCAATGCAGAATTAATGGTACAGTTGCAAGAGGGTGCAAATAGAGAGAGACCTGGGAGTTTATGTGCAATAGATCAGTGGTTTCCAACCTATTTTATGTCACACCTCTGTGCATCTATAAAAAATTGAGGCACACTTCCTATTTTCTCTCTTCTTCCCTTATTGGAACTTTATTTTTAACTTCTCCCGGTCCTGTTTTTTATTAACCTCTCCCTGTCTCTCTCCCTTCTGTGGAGATGCCGGCGTTGGACTGGGGTAAACACAGTAAGAGTTTTAACAACACCAGGTTGAAGTCCAATAGGTTTATTTGGTAGCAATTGCCATTAGCTTTCGGAGCCCTGCTCCTTCGTCAGATGGAGTGGTTATCTGCTCACAAACAAGGCACACACAGACACAAACTCAATTTACAGAATATGAATTATTCATTATTCTGTAAATTGAGTTTGTGTCTTTATATGCCCTGTTTGCTGTTTATGAGCAGATCTCCCACTCACCTGACGAAGGAGCAGCGCTCTGAAAGCTAGTGGCGTTTGCTACCAAATAAACCTGTTGGACTTTAACCTGGTGTTGTTAGACTCCTTACTGTGTTTACCCCAGTCCAACGCCGGCATCTCCACATCATCTCTCCCTTCTCTCAGGGTTTTTGTGCCCTTTTTGAGTTTTTGTTTTTTGTGCAGGCGCATGAGACCTTTGTCTTCAGCTCAAGTCCCATTGGTCATGCGTATGGACCTGACCAACGTAAAAATTCTAAACCACGCACGTGCAGCTCTTTCCCAGGCGCATGTGCGGGAGGCTCCAGATTTGTCGGGCCTTGGAGATGCCAACACAGAGCTGAAGACAAAGGTTCATTTTAATTTAATTACATGAATTTTGAATCTTTTTGATATTTTTTTGAGGCACACTTGGGGATGGGGTCTTCACAGCATTGCACACTGGTTCGGAACTACTGTAATAGAGCTTTGAAAGTAGTCGGACATTTTCAAGAGAGTACTTTACAGCAAATGGCATTGTGGGCTTTATTAATTGAGATATTTGAGTACAGAAGCAGGGAAGTTGTGCCGACCTTTTATAAAGCTTTAGTTAGGCCACAACCACACCATTGCACTCATTTCTGGTCAGCAGGAAGGATGTGAGTGTCTTGGAGAAGGTGCAGAGGAATTTGACCAGAATGTTCCAGGAATGAGGAAATTTAACTGCAAAGTGAGGTTGGAGAAGCTGGGTTTATTCTCCGAAGAGCAACGGAGTTGTAGAGATGATCTGATAGAGGTATACAAGATTAGGACAGGTTTAGATAAGGTAAACAGAGAAAAACCTGTTCCCATTAGCTGATGATACAAGGCCACGGAGATACAGGTTTAATATTTTGGACAAGAGACGCGGTGGTGGGGGGAGGGAGGGAGGAAGAGGATGTGGCGAAGAACATTTTACACAGCAAGTAGTAATCACCGGGAACTTGGTCTTCACAAGGATCTTGAAAGTGGAGGCAATTTCAAAAGGAAATTGGATGGACATTTGAGGGAAATGACCTTGCAGGGCTATGGGACTGACTGGATTACTCTCCAGGGAGCCAGCACGGATTCGAGTGGCTGAATGACTTCCTTGTGTGCTGTAATGACACTATCTACTGAAGAAGTTATTAATTTGGAGTTGTCTACTAAGAAAAGAGGCTCATTGATGGAGCAATACTTTTGTAAATGTTTAGGAAAATGTTAAATTATACCCATGACTTATTTTAACATGAATAAATGGTCAGGATTGCACCCAACTATTTTGAATCACTGCGTACACCTGACTACTTTGGAGGGTAGTAACTGCTGTCACATAAGCAACCTGTCTGAAGCCAAGATTGAAGCACTTGCATTTAAATGGTGTTGTTCGCACCCTTGGCATGTCCCGTGCTGATTCACAATTAATGAAGTACTTTTGAAATGTAGGAAATGTGGTAGCCAATTAGCACACAACAAGCTTCTTCAAACTAGTGTGATAATGACCAGGTAATCTGCCTGAGTGATGTTTATTGAGGCATAAATGTTGGCCAGGACACTGGGGAGAACTCGCCTGCTCTACAACAAACTAGTGCCGGGGGAATTTTCACATCCAACCTGAGAGAGCAGACAGATGTTGGTTTAATATCTCTGGTTGTTGATGCTGCACGTGAGTGTCTGTCTGGATGTTGTGATTATGTCTCTCTGAAATGGAACTTAATCACACAATATTCTGACCTGGAGGTGAGAGAATTGGCTGATTGTTGACACAATTGCAAATGAAATTGGCTTGCAAAACCAACTGAAAAAGCACTAAGGATTTATTCAAACTATAGGAAACACCTGAAGAGAAATTGCTTCCACATTCTCCTCCAGTTTGAAGAGCCAACTTATACTGGCTCTTGATCTTTTCTGTGCTTCAAAAGCCATGGAGACTGTTGATAGTTTGTTGTAGTGTCTGCCTGATCATATTTTGTAGTGCGTGCATGGATTGGTTATTAAAATATGAGTGATTAAGTTGTCCTCTGAAGAGACAGCCACGCCATCAAAAGTTTTTTTCCCCGTACGTTTCCCATTTTAAAAAATTTCCATCTCCTATGTTGCCAAAGCTCAAACTACATTGTTGCTCTCCCTTTGCACTTTAGAATGTGAAATGCAGAAGACAATAAATATGCTTTAGCTCATACTCAAGTAACTGTGGTCTGCAACCTGCAGTTGGGTTTCGAACCATCAGATCACGGAGTTCTGCTTTTGAGTCTGCAGATTGATTCATTGAGATGCCTTCTTATTATACTCTGTGGCATTGAAGTGGAAATGACTGCACAGTGATCCCAAAGATGGTATATGCATAAACTCTGAAGTCATAAATGCAGGAAGTATCATTAAAAATTATTCCCTTTTTGTTTTAGGCTTATTTCTCATCCCCATGTTTTTATTTCTCTTTTTATGAAAGCTCTTTTGCTCCTATCTTTGTTCTTGAACCTTGCTATTTCTAAAGCCATTCCAGTCCTCCAATCCTCAAAAAACTCTGTATTCTTTTAATTCTGACCTTGAATGTTCCCCCAACTTCTTTTCCCCCAACATTGTAGCTCAAGCCTTCAATTGTCTATGCTCCAAGCTCTGGAATTTCCTCCCTAAACCCTGCTGCCTCTATCTCCTCTGTTAACATCCTCTTAAAACCTCTGACCAAGCCTTTGGCCAAGTGTCCTAATGTCTTTTTCTTTGGCGTAGTGCTAACTTTCTGTCTGATTGTTGTCTTGTGCAGGCTTTGGAACAATTTACATGTTAATGGTCTGTATAAATGCAAGTTATGATAAGGGTGGTGACAGCCTTTGCTACCATCTCCAATAGCCGTTTTCCACGTGCAAATCCGTGAAAATCAACGTCCTATTCAAAAATAGGGAGCATGGATTGATTTCCTTCCTTGATCTTCATAGTGAGTGGATGATGGTAACAGTAGAAATCTTGGCTAAATGTTCCTCTCTCTGCTCTCGTAATAAAGGCAAATTGCTTTGTTGCACCCTACAAGTATTTTACTCTGAGCTGCTTTGGAAAGGGAAGTACACTGTGGGTTTCCTCTGGGTGCTCAGGTTTTCTCCTGCAGTCTGAAAGACGTGCTGGTTAGGTGCATCGGCCATGCTAAATTCTCCCTCAGTGTACCCGAACAGGCGCCGGAGTGTGGCGACTCGGGATTTTCACAGTAACATCATTGCAGCATTGATGTAAGCCTACTTGTGACATGAATAAATAAACTTTAAACTTGAAATCATTATTATTTCTAGCTATTTAAAGTAATATTTACTACATAGCGCAAAAAATCCATGTTATTCAAAAAACTCTAAGGATAAAATATTAAGTAGCTTCAAGCCTTTGACAGTACTTAACCCACAGATTGGTATTTTTAGGGTGATACATCCCTGTTTAATTACTCCAGATTTCAACAAACATTTAACTTGCATTACTTCAGGTGCCACCTCCTCAGGTCCCGTCTGCACTTAATTAGCTCCATAATAATTACATTAACTGGAGTCGACCAGCTGGAGTTGCTAAAATAAGACGGTAGACATACTTCCAAATGTTACCCGCAGTTTCCTTTTGCATTTGCTGAATCTTGTACCTTGAGGTTCGACATTGCTGTTGCTTCAGTCCTATTTCCCAGGGGTTGTGTTTGTATCTGGCAGTTAGAGCTAAATTGTCACAGCTCAGATAAAAATATACTGCCAGACAATGTTGTAAGTACCTTTGGTACCTGTAGAAAAATAACAACACCTATTGTTTGTTCATCACGTAAGCCTGTCTGTCTGGAACGCAATAGATTCTTTGATGCAGCACGTAATTAGCATTAATGACCTTTTAAGGCACTGCTTTTGTTTATCGCTGGCTCTTTGGTTACTGGTGTCCGTCTACCACAATATATAGTATCTCATTTTTCAAAGTGTTTTTGGTGTAATTTTAGGTTCCTGGTATGTTTGAAGACAATGATCCAAAAATCTGTACATTAGTAAAAGTGGGACCTGAAAGTGTGATGGGAAATCATACATCAAATGGTAGCACAGTGGTTAGCACTGCTGCCTCACAGCACCAGGGACCCGGGTTCTATTCCCGACTTGGGTCACTGTCTGGGCGGAAGCTGCATGTTCTCCCCGTCTGCATGGGTTTCCTCTGGATGCTCCGGTTTCCTCCCACAGTCCGAAAAACGTGCTGGTTAGGTGCATTGGCCATGTTAAATTCTCCCTCAGTGTACCTGAACAGGCGCCGGAATATGGCAACTGAGGGACTTTCACAGTAACTTCATTGCAGTGTAAATGTAAGCCTACTTGTGACACTAATAAATAAATCCCAATTGGTCAGAGGATAGGCATCTGTTTGTAATTCCCCAGTGGTCAAACGGGCCGGTTTAATGATGAATTGGGGGATGTGGAAAGTTTTCTTTTGCTCAGATTTCCAGTCTCTCCCCACTCCCCGAATCAATGAATGGTAAGATTTTATATACAGTAAAGTTTTTGTCAATGGATACAGTTTAATGTATTATTTGGCATTATATGCCAATTAAGAAGTATAAACTCAACTTCTAAGATAAACTAGGAAATCTTTCTCAAATCTGGAGAGTCAATAAGATATCCTGCAGTACGTAAAGAGCTTCAGCCTGCCACTGCAGATAAGGGGGAGAGAGAGTGTGCTTCCATCTTGGGGCACCCTCTCAGGGATGTAGGAGTATTCATCCCATCGAGTCTGCTCCGCCATTCAATGAGATCACAATTGATCTGATCGTTAGTCAATATTCTATACATGCTAACATATGACCTCCAACACCATAAGCTCTTGCCTTTTGTGCAGTACCTTATCAAACACATTCTGGAAATCCAAGTATATTACATCTACTATTTCTACTGGTTTATCTATCCTGCTTGTTACCACTTCAAAGAATTCTACTAAATTTGTCAGGCGTGATTTCCCCTTCATGAAGCCATGCTGATTCTGTTTGATTGTATTATGTATTTCTAAATGCTTTGCAGTGGCATCCTTTACAACGGGCACTCCCAAAGACAGCTATGAAGCTAACCAGCCTATAGTTACCTGCTTTTTGTCTCCCTTTTTGAATAAGGGTGTTACATTGGCTGTTTTCCAATCACTGAGAGTTTTCCAGAATTTAAGGATTCTTGGAAGATTGCTACCAGTGCATCCACTATCTCTGTAACTACTTCCTTTAATATCCTAGGATGCAACCCATCAGGTTCAGGGGACAAATCGTGAACTGTATTGTATTTATTCTCCTCTCCCCCTCCCTCCACTTTTGATTATTATTTAGTATTTTTGGAATACTATTAGTGTCTTGTAATGTGATGATCGACACACAGTATTTATTTAACTCTTCTGCCATTTCCTGGTTCCCCATATACATGACAAAGGGTCATCTGGACTTGAAACGTCAGCTCTTTTCTCTTCTTACAGATGCTGCCAGACTGGCTGAGATTTTCCAGCATTTTCTCTTTAGGTTCCTGGTTCCCCATTATTATTTTCCCCTGTCTCATTCTCTAAAGGGCCAATGTTTACTTTGGCCTCTCACCTTTATTTTATATATTTAAATATGCTCTTGCTGTCTGCTTTTATATTACTTTCTAGTTTACCCTCATAGTTTATCTTCTCCCTCTTTATTTTTTTTTGGTCATCGTTTGTTGGTTTTTTAAAAAAACTTTCCCAATCTTCTAGTTTACCACTTAGCTTTGCCACATTGTCTGTTTAATACTGTCCTTAACTTCCTTGGTTAACCATGGTTTATCCCATTCCTAGAATCCTCCTTTCGCACTGGGATATTTCTTTGTTGTGAGTCATGAACTATTTTCATAAACATCTGCCATTTTTGTTCAATTGTCTTTGCTGCTAAGCCCCCTTCTCAGTCCACTTCAACCAACTCTGTCCTCATTCCTTTATAATTACTATTATTAAGTTGATTCTGACCCAAGTTTCTCACATTTAAACCGGAAGCTAAATTCTACCATGTTATGGTTACTGTTTCCTAGGGGTTCTTTTATTCTGAGATTCATTGTGAAACCTGCCTCATTATGGATCATTAGATCCAAAATAATCTAATCCCTGGATGGATCCACAAAATATTGTTCTGGGAAACTGTCCCAAATACACTAATGAATTCTTCCTCATGACTACCTCTGCTAATCTGATTTTCCCAATCCACAATGAAGATTAAACTCCCCTGTGATTAGAATATTGCCTTTTTTACATGCCATCATTATCTACTGTTAGGGGGCCTATAGACTGTTCCCACTAGTGTCTTCTTCCCTTGTTATTTCTTACCTTCACCCATATGGATTCTACATCTTCCAATCCAACATCATTTCTTGCTATTGTACTTATTCCATCACATACTAACAAAGCTACCCCACCACCCTTTCCTTCCTGCCTGGAATTATGAAAAGTCACACACCCTGAATAGTTTGTTCCTGGCTTTGATCTCCTCATAACCACAGCTTTGTAATGGTTGTAAGATCAGACCCATTAACCTCAATTTGTGCCATTAATTCATTTATTTTTGTGCTGAATGCTGTGTGCATTTAAGTAAAGATCCATTAACCTTACCTTTTTACAATTTTCCCCCCTTTGACCCTATTTGCTGATTTGTTTTTTTAATGTTTGTACACTGTCCCTGTCACACTCTGGGTATCATTACCTCATTAGCTGCCTTGCGTGCTGCCATGCCCTTTTGCTTTGTAAGCCAATGTATCCCCTCTCTAGAACCTTCCTCCCCCTCTATTTAGTTTAACGCCCTCTCTACTTCCCTAGTTATGAGGTTTGCAAGAACACTGATCCCAGCACGATTCAGATGAAGGCCGTCCCAACAGTACAGCTCCCACTGCCCCCAGTGCTGATGCTAGTGTCCCATGAACCGAAACCCACTGCTGCCACACCAGTCTTTGAACCGCTTTTAAAATATTTGAAGTTTAAAAATAGCCACTGCTCCTTTACCGCCATTGTGGAAGGTGTGCGGCCATACCTGACCCAGATAAAATGTGGAGACAGCAATGTAATGGATTTGGATTTTTAGAAATTCTTTCACAGGTTGTGTGCTTCGGCGGCAAGGCCAACATTTATTGCCCGTCCTGATTGCCATTGAGAAGGTGGTGTTGAACTTTTTTGAACTGTTGCATTCCATGTGGTGTAGTTACACTCACAGTTAGGGGAGGAGTTCCAGGATTTTGACCCAGTGATAGTGAAGGAACAACAATATAGTTTAAGGATGATGTGTGGCTTGGAGGGGAATTTGCAAGTGAAGGTGTTCCCATAGGCCTTCTGCCCTTGTCCTTCGAGGTAGTAGAGGTCACGAGTTTGGAAGGTGCTGTTGAAGAATACTTTGAGATGCAGTGCATCTTGTCTATAATGCACACTGCTGCCACTGTGCACCAGTGGTGAAAGGAATGAATTTTTAAGGTGATGGATGGAGTGCAATTCAAGGTGGCTGCTTTTTACAGGCTGGTGATGAGCATCTTGAGCATTGTTGGAGCTGCACTGATCCAGCCATTCTTCTGACTTGCGCCTTGTAGATGGTGGACAGGCTTTTGGGGACAGGAGATGAGTTGTTTGCTGCAGAATTGCCAGCCTCTGACCTGAGGGGAGGTGGAATTCAGTGATCCTAATACAATTGAAAGTTCTGGGGAGATAGTTCAATTCTCTTTTGTTGGAGATGGTCGTTGCCAGCACTTGTATGGTGTGAATGTTACTTACTGACCTCCTTCCAACCCTCCACTATCTTTGTCCTCCATCTTTAAAGGGGGAAAGAATCTTTCATCCCATGTTGTACCAACTAACTTGCCACATTATTGTTCATTTCCATTTTTCCATTTCAATGTCTTCTTAAGCTTTAGGTTTCGACTCTTAACTTGATCACAGAGATGAAGCTTCCATTCTCCTGATTGAATGATGTGCCATAGTGTGTTTGGTATCTGTATTTTGCACCTTCCTTCACCCAAACAAAAACTGAAGAAACCTAAAGCTCATCTCCAGCCAACAAATGTAGTGTGGAGTAAATGGAGACACATATTTAAAAAATCTGTTCTTTGCTAGCTGCCTCAAACAGAGGTGCAATTACTTAGTATGTTCCCTTCCTAGTTTATTTTAGAAGTAGAGTTTACACTCCTTGATTAGCATTTAATGACAGAATATGCTATGTATTTTGTGACAAAAGCTTTTCTGTGTTAAACCTTAATAATGATTGATTAGTTTCTGTACATCAAACTGTTTTTAAAAGGTTCATATGTTAAACAGTTGAAAGAGAGGCCTTGGCTGGTGGAACAAAGGGAACAGATGTGAGAAATAACTTTGGGTTGGAAGAGTGGAAGGTGGGTTTAGGGACGTAAGGCTATTAGACATCTTGAAATTATGGATCGATGGGACTGTGGATGGCTTTAAAGGTGAGAACTAGAATCAAATGGTTCACAATCAACAGAATTCAATGGAAGACATGGCTAACTTGAATATTGTTGAAAATAGAGATGTGCCAAAGTTTCTTGTCTTGCACTCATCAGGACAAACACAAGAATGCCAAATTTCAAGCTATCAATGATTTTTACTACAGGGGGAAAGGGTGCTGATTGGTTGGCATGGTGATTCTGATTGGCTGAATTGTTGCCATGGAGAAAGCAACGGAGAACTATAGGCTCTCCAAGCTCCCAGGTGATTCTAAAAAGATGCAAGATTTGAACTTTTGTTTGCAGAGAAGAAGTCTCTATTTATGGATATATGTCACTTTCAGCAAACGGAAATGAACTACGTTATGAGCTCAACTAATATCATAAATTGATTGTTCATGTAGCTATTAGCGTACCCAGTATTGTTCAACATGCGTCTGGAATACGGGTGAGGACATGGATTCCAACATTTGCAGTAACAGGTCGTTTATGGAGGTTGGAATTGTAGATAACTGCAAAATCCTCCAAGGTATCTACACTATCTAATCCTGTCCTCTTGAGTACCCTTGATTTTAATTCTCTGCCAATGGTGACCATGCCCTTTAACTGCCCTGAGGCCCTAAGCTCTGGAATTCCCTTCCTAAGCCTCTCTACCTCCCTTTCCTCCTTTAATATGCTCAATAAAACCTCCCTCTTTGACCAAATGTTTGGCAATCTTATATTGTTACATGTGTCTTGGCGTTGAATTTTATTATTCATTACATTTTCATGAAACACCTTGGGATGTTCTATTACATTAAAGGTGTTATCTAAATACAAGTTGCTGCTATGGAAAGGAGAAAGAGTGTAGATCAGAACTAATAAAGGTGCATATTAAAGTATTGGTTCATAGAGATAGGGGCTGGAGCAGAAGTGGGTCATAATTCAGAGGTGAAAGAGGCAGTCTTAACGACTGATGGATTGAAATGGGGAAGAAACTTAAATAAATTAAGCAGTGTGCTAAGGTTCTGCATTTCAGTGTGAGGTTACTTGAGTTAGATGCGGTAGATAAAGTAGGTGTTTGTGAAAGCTGAAGAGGATGGCTTTGGACTTGCTGGCGTTTAGTTGTTGAAAGTTTTTTTGGCATATCCAGGTGTTGATGTTGAATTGACAATTGGAGAGTAGTGACTACCGTGGGGTGAAAGCGAAGAGGAAGAGCTACCTGAGTGTCATTAGTATCTGTGTGGAAGTTTACTCCTGCTTGTAGATTGATGTAAATAGTCCTGGATGGAGACCTAATGATGGAACATTGACGAACACAAAAGGTGAGTGTGCATGTTTGTGGGGCGGGAGTTCAGTTATTGTTGAAGCTGATATAATGATCAGTAGGAGTGGAATCAGGAGAGAACAGTGCAGCAGAATGTCAACTGTGAAAATGAGACATTGAAGAAAGACCGAATGGTTGACTGTTAAGAGTAAAGAAGTTAAGAAGGATGAGAAGGAAAAGGAAGCCGCATGTGCAGTCGATGTAGGACGTTGCTGGGAGAAGCCTAATTGGAGGACCTGGTTCAGAAAGAGAGGTATGAGCATAGTGAGATGCTTGGGCTGGAGAAGAGGAATTTGACGTTGTTTGCTCCTGGAAAGAGTGCAGGGAAATTGGCTGTGGAAAGTAAATACGGAATAATATTCATTTGGCTGGGCAAGGCTGTACAGGATATTAGCAACTGTTGGCGGAACAGGCCAAAATTATTTTGAAGTCTCTGAAAGTAAGTCTGTTAACTGGTCTAGTATCTTTGACTTCATGTCTGTAAACTACATAGAACATAGAACATAGAACATTACAGCGCAGAACAGGCCCTTCGGCCCACGATGTTGCACCGACCAGTTAAAAAAAAACTGTGACCCTCCAACCTAAACCAATTTCTTTTCGTCCATGAACCTATCTACGGATCTCTTAAACGCCCCCAAACTAGGCGCATTTACTACTGATGCTGGCAGGGCATTCCAATCCCTCACCACCCTCTGGGTAAAGAACCTACCCCTGACATCGGTTCTATAACTACCCCCCCTCAATTTAAAGCCATGCCCCCTCGTGCTGGATTTCTCCATCAGAGGAAAAAGGCTATCACTATCCACCCTATCTAAACCTCTAATCATCTTATATGTTTCAATAAGATCCCCTCTTAGCCGCCGCCTTTCCAGCGAAAACAATCCCAAATCCCTCAGCCTCTCCTCATAGGATCTCCCCTCCATACCAGGCAACATCCTGGTAAACCTCCTCTGCACCCTCTCCAAAGCCTCCACATCCTTCCTGTAATGTGGGGACCAGAACTGCACACAGTACTCCAAGTGCGGCCGCACCAGAGTTGTGTACAGTTGCAACATAACGCTATGACTCCTAAATTCAATCCCCCTACCAATAAACGCCAAGACACCATATGCCTTCTTAACAACCTTATCTACTTGATTCCCAACTGACAGAGAAGTCAGATTGAAAAAGAAAGCTGTAACCAAAGGCTTTGTCTGAGAATTCCAAGCTGTCCTTTTTTGTGTGTATTCCACGATTTTTTTAAAAATCTCCTCTTTTTGGAAAACATCTATTTTACAAACTTCAGTATTGTTGAAATTGTGAAAACGTGTTAATTCTAGGGAACAAAGTATTGGATAATCCATGCACAAATAGATTTTGGGAGGGGAGAGGGGGGTGGGGGGCATGCCGGCACACTTAAAGGGATTGTTGTAGTAGCTCAGGTAACAATACAGCGAACTTGCTGATTGCATTCCAATCATGAAGTGCCCCTGTTGATTCAAACTTTTTATTTCTCTTATTCATCCAGCAGCAAAATTAGCATGTTTTTAAAAGCCCAGATTTCCATAGGAAATGGTACATTTGATTTTTCCATCATTAAATTATGACTCAGAAGGATTAGAAAATCGAGGCCAAATCAAGTGTTCTTGGGATTGAGCATTTAGGAATATTATATGAATGTTAATTTCACCAGAAACTAATGCAAAATGAACATGGTTTTTCACCCAACGCTGTGCTGCATCCACCTTATTACCATGCAAAAATCAAATTAGTTAATTCAATAAGATGAGAATCCTTGCAATATTATAAATTCAATTTACTTTTAGTCATTTCTGCTCTGCCTTTTTAAAAGACCCTAATGTATGCAGATTGGTTGCTATATAAATGTACCTTATTTCTCTTTGTGCCATGTATAAAGCAGCTCTTGTGAGCTGAAAGCTGCCCTGTTATTCCCAGAGACTTCTGCAATAGTGCTTAATACCAACAAGCGTGTTCACAAAATATGTACTGCATCTACTTTCGGTATTTGGGAGAGCACTTTCATACCAATTTCTAACATGCTGCTGAAGTTGTAAAAATGAACTAATGCTGGAGACCAGACATTGGATTGTTTCCAAACTAAAATTCCGCCATCTCTGTATTTGAAGTCTCAGTTCGAAGAGCATGTTTGTTTTTGCCCAATCCCAGCTGTAAATTGGATGTTATTTTCTTTGCTCTACAAAGCAGGTCAGGATCTTCCTTCTCTGAGAGTATTACCTCGTAACAGGTTTGCGGTTGCTTTTAGGCTTATTTTTCATCATTGCTGGTTACCTGAGGGTGTATTTAACTTCTTTCTATTTTGGTTAATGTCCGTTAACTTGGTGTGGCTGAGGAATTTGTTTTATTTTTCAAGGAACAAATACTGGGTGTCCTTGATAGGTATGTCCCTGTCAGGCAGGGAGGAAATGGCCGCGTGAGGGAACCATGGTTCACGAAAGAGGTGGAATGTCTTGTGAAAAGGAAGAGGGAAGCTTATGTAGGGATGAGGAAACAAGGTTCAGATGGCTCGACTGAGGGTTACAAGTTAGCAAGGAACGAGCTGAAAAAGGGGCTTAGGAGAGCTAGGAGGGGACATGAGAAGTCCTTGGCGGGTCGGATCAAGGAAAACCCCAAGGCTTTTTACTCTTATGTGAGGAATAAAAGAATGACCAGGGTGAGGTTATGGCCGGTCAAGGACAGTAGTGGGAACTTGTGTATGGAGTCAGTAGAGATAGGCGAGGTGATGAATGAATACTTTTCTTCAGTGTTCACCAAGGAGAGGGGCCATGTTTTTGAGGAAGAGAAGGTGTTACAGGCTAATAGGCTGGAGGAAATAGATGTTCGGAGGGAGGATGTCCTGGCAGTTTTGAATAAACTGAAGGTCGATAAGTCCCCTGGGCCTGATGAAATGTATCCTAGGATTCTTTGGGAGGCAAGGGATGAGATTGCAGAGCCTTTGGCTTTGATCTTTGGGTCCTCACTGTCCACGGGGATGGTGCCAGAGGACTGGAGAGTGGCGAATGTTGTTCCTCTGTTTAAGAAAGGGAATAGAAATGACCCTGGTAATTATAGACCAGTTAGTCTTACTTCGGTGGTTGGTAAATTGATGGAAAAGGTCCTTAGGGATGGGATTTACGACCATTTAGAAAGATGCGGATTAATCCGGGATAGTCAGCACGGATTCGTGAAGGGCAAGTCGTGCCTCACAAATTTGATAGAATTTTTTGAGGAGGTAACTAAGTGTGTTGATGAAGGTAGGGCAGTTGATGTCATATACATGGATTTTAGTAAGGCGTTTGATAAGGTCCCCCATGGTCGGCTTATGATGAAAGTGAGGAGGTGTGGGATAGAGGGAAAGTTGGCCGATTGGATAGGTAACTGGCTGTCTGATCGAAGACAGAGGGTGGTGGTGGATGGAAAATTTTCGGACTGGAGGCAGGTTGCTAGTGGAGTGCCACAGGGATCAGTGCTTGGTCCTCTGCTCTGTGATTTTTATTAATGACTTAGAGGAGGGGGCTGAAGGGTGGATCAGTAAATTTGCTGATGACACCAAGATTGGTGGAGTAGTGGATGAGGTGGAGGGCTGTTGTAGGCTGCAAAGAGACACAGATCGGATGCAAAGCTGGGCTGAAAAATGGCAAATGGAGTTTAACCCTGATAAATGTGAGGTGATTCATTTTGGTAGGACTAATTTAAATGTGGATTACAGGGTCAAAGGTAGGGTTCTGAAGACTGTGGAGGAACAGAGAGATCTTGGGGTCCATATCCACAGATCTCTAAAGGTTGCCACTCAAGTGGACAGAGCTGTGAAGAAGGCCTATAGTGTGTTAGCTTTTATTAACAGGGGGTTGGAGTTTAAGAGCCGTGGGGTTATGCTGCAACTGTACAGGACCTTGGTGAGACCACATTTGGAATATTGTGTGCAGTTCTGGTCACCTCACTATAAGAAGGATGTGGAAGCGCTGGAAAGAGTGCAGAGGAGATTTACCAGGATGCTGCCTGGTTTGGAGGGTAGGTCTTATGAGGAAAGGTTGAGGGAGCGGAGGAGGCTGAGGGGAGACTTAATAGAGGTTTATAAAACGATGAAGGGGATAGATAGAGTGAACGTTCAAAGACTATTTCCTCGGGTGGATGGAGCTATTACAAGGGGGCATAACTATAGGGTTCGTGGTGGGAGATATAGGAAGGATATCAGAGGTAGGTTCTTTACGCAGAGAGTGGTTGGGGTGTGGAATGGACTGCCTGCAGTGATAGTGGAGTCAGACACTTTAGGAACATTTAAGCAGTTATTGGATAGGCACATGGAGCACACCAGGATGATAGGGAGTGGGATAGCTTGATCTTGGTTTCCGATAAAGCTCGGCACAACATCGTGGGCCGAAGGGCCTGTTCTGTGCTGTACTGTTCTATGTTCTATTTGAATGCTGTCCATTTTCTTGCATGTTGTTTGTGGATGCTGCTTTTCATTGGCTTCATGACAACTCCTATAACAGAGACAGTCTTGCGGTTTGTAAATCCATACGGTCTAGGAGGATCCCACAATTAAACCCTGATCCGTTTTGAGTTGGTTGACATACACCCGGTTGGTGGTGGTTGCACCAAGTTGACTTTATCACCCTTGGATTAGGGAAGAAAAGATCGATCATGATTCCCGTTCCTGATCACTACTCAGGGACTTCTGCTAGAAATGTACAAGTGAGAACAGTGATGATTCTGTTCTGATGCCCGCTCTAGTTGAATAGCCTACAGCTATTTGCTGCCAAGCCTTAAGTGACGGACATTCACGGAGGAAATACTGGAGGGCTCTGATGATTGTGGAGTCATAACCAAAGCAAGAACTCAATACCTTTAGAGTACAGGGGAGAAAATTATCTATTTTACACACATATGAACTAGGAGCAGGGATAAACCACTTGGCCCCTCTAGCTCACTCTGCCAGTCGATAAGATCATAGCTGATCTGATTACTTCTAATAACCTTTCACCCCCTTGTTACGCAGTCTCTCTTTCCTTTCTCTCTTTACCTTTTTGCTTGTATGTTTATTTTTTTCTTTCTTGCTCTTTTCAATAGGAACAGTGGGACTTTGAAACTTTGCAGAAAATTGCAGGGAATAGGAGATTTGAAATTGGCCTCTGCTACATCTTGGTTGAATGGTAGTTGTGCAATGCTGAGATCTTTTCTCCTGAATGGTTCAGTGCTATATAAGACTGCAAAAGGTGAAATTTAAATTATAGCAAAGGGAACGGAAGCTATAGTGCCTGTATCACAAGGTCTCCTTTCCTTTGGGGAAAATAGATCTCTTACTTTTTGAGACAGATTGATTAGTTATAGGCCGGGTAGAGTTTACAATGTCTTGTACGATATGAATGATAAATAACGAGCAGCTGCACATCCAGATCATAAACCGAAACAACCTTTTAACTTTCCCCTCCTTTTTCCTGTGTTGGGCCTGAATTTGTATCTTTAGGCATTTGCCCATGCCATGCATGGTTAGCAGCGATGCAGCGTGACTGCTGCTCTCATGCAAGTTGCATTGCATCCAGTTGCTACCTGCCCAATGGCCTCAGTCAAGATGGAGGCATTTACCATGTGGCAAATGTTGACTGTGAACCTGCAGCCCCCAAATGGCACAGCACTTTGAACACTTCACGGATTATATATATTAATATACTCCCCTTTTTCTTTCCTGTGTTAGATGAGCTCCCAAAAAAGTATGGATTTGAGGTCTTACCAACTCAACAGGTATAAACTTCAAACAAAAACCTTCTGAAATTTTATCTAAACTTTTGGAGCATTTTGCATTGCGCTTAGGATGCACTTTACGAGAAGCTTTGAGTTTGCTTTTAGACAAAATGTACACTGTTGGTCACTGTTGCTTTTTTTTGTCTCTTCTATTTCTCTCTCCTATTTTACAATCATACAGCAAAGAGGGATACCATTCCGCCCAGTCTGCCTGTATCAATTTGTCTTGCTCCCCAACTCTACCCCAAAAACTCAGTATTTTCTTCCCCTTCAAGTTTCCTTTTGAAGGTTTCTATTGAATCTGCTCCTAGCAATCTTTCAGGTAATGCAGTCCAGATCACAACAACTCCCTGCTTATAAAAATCACTCCTGGTTCTCTCGCCTCTCACGGTAAGTCTGTGTCCTTGGGTTATTGACCCTCCTCCCACCTGAAACTGTTCCTATTTGTTTGCTCAATTTTGAATGCCTCTATCAAATCTCCTTTTAATTTTCTCCACTCCCACCACATAACAGATGCCCCTCATCCCTGGCATCATTTAAGTGAATCTCTTATGGCGCTGCTCCACAGCCTCAATACCCCTCGAAAAGTGTGTTTTTAAAAGTTTATTTATTAGTGTCACAAGTAGGCTTACATTAACACTGCAATGAAGTTTGTGTGAAAATCCCCTCGTCGCCACACTCTGGCGCCTGTTCGGGTAGACTGAGGGAGAATTTAGTATGGCCAATGCACCTAACCAGCACATCTTTTGGACTGAGAGAGGAAACCAGGGCACCCGGAGAAAACCCATGCAGACATGGGGAGAATGTGCAAACTCCACACAGACGGTGACCCAAGCCGGGAATCGAACCTGGGTTCCTGGCGCTGTGAGGCAGCAGTGCTAAGCACCGTGCTACCCCACGGTGCCACCACATCACCCCAGTGGCACCTGGAATTGGGCGTAATATTCCAGCTAGGGCCTAACCAGTTTTATAAAGATTTAGCAAAATTTCCTTCCTTTCTGTTGTCCTATGAATAAAGGACTTTAAGACAAGGATAGATAAATTTTTGAACAGTAAAGGAATTAAGGGTTATGGTGAGCGGGCGGGTAAGTGGAGCTGAGTCCACAAAAAGATCAGCCATGATTTTATTGAATAGCGGAGCAGGCTTGAGGGGCCAGATGGCCTACTCCTACTCCTAGTTCTTATGTTCTTATAAAGCCAAAGATCCTATCAACTTTCCCAACTTGTCTTGCTATCTTCATAGAATTGTGATACAGGCCTCCGTGTTCTTGCATATCCTTTAAATTGCACCCCTTTGTTTATATTGCCCCTCCTCTTGCTTCCAGCAAGACCTATCACATAAATTCTATTTGCCCATTTTTGTCTGTCTGTCCATATCCTCCTGAAGTCTGTTACGACTTTCATTCTTCACTGCATTTGAGTTTCATTTCATCTGTTAAACAGTGTACTCAAAGACATGTAATTAATGTGTATTATAAATAACACTGGCCCTAATACAGGAGCCACTGCACACTTCCCTCCTATTCTGAAAAACAATTGTTGACCATTGTTGTCTGTATTTGTCCCTTAGCCAATTTTGTATCTCTGCTTCCACTGTCCCTTTAATCCCACGGCCTTCAATTTTGCTTTCAAGTCTGTGTGGTACTTTGTTAAACATCTTTTAACTCTATTTGCATAACATGAAACATAAGACCCTCATCAATTCTGTTCACTACATTGTCAAAGAACTGAGTCAACTTGGCCAAATGCCATTTGTCCGTCTCATTTAATTAGCCAATAATTTTCCGAGTGCCAATTCATTTTGTCTTGGATTATTGTCTCAAAGTTTCTCCACTGCGGTTAGGCTGACTGTCCTGGAATTGCTGTGTTTATTCTCTCTCTCTCTTCTTCTCCTCCTCTCTCTCTCTTCTCTCTTCAACCCCCCCACCCCCCCCCCCAACTACAATTATTGAATAGAAGGGTACAATTTGCTCCTGACGAAACAGGGTCAGCTTAAGTTAGTTGGTAGCACTCAAGTCTCTGTTAGATGAGTTTGTCTCCATTAATACACAAGAACATGAGAAATAGGATTGAGAGTAGTCAGTGTGACCCCTCAAGCTTGTGGCTGATCATCAATCTTAACTCCACTTTGCCACTTTCTCCCCATATTCCTGAGGGATCAGAAATCTGTCCAACCCAGCCTTGAATATACTCGATGATTGGAGCATCCCTAAGCCCTCTGGGGTGGGGAACTTCAAAGATTCAGAACCCTTTGAATGAAGAAATTCCTCCTCAACTCAGTTCTAAATGTTCAATCCCTTATCCTGAAACTGTCCCCCTGTGCTCCAGCTGGGCCAGGGAAAAGAACCTCAAATGTTGACCCTGTCAAGCTCCTTCAGAATTTTGTACTTTTCAGTGGGATCACCTTTCATTCCCTTAAATTCCAGAAAATACAGGCCCAGCTTACTCAGGATCATCCTATGATGAGTAGCTTTAATCCCAAAAATCCATTTTATGAACCTTTACTATAAGAAAATCCTTTCTTCAGTCGGGAGACTCAAACTGCATATAGCACTCAAGGGGTGGTGTCATTGAGTTCTGTAATGGTGTGGTAAGACTTCTTTATTCTTGTACTCCAATCCCTTTGCAATAAAGGCCAACATGCCATTTCCCTTCTAATTGCTTGCTGCACCTGCTAACTTTCACTGTTCCTCGAGTGTTCACAGGTGTCTCTGAACAGCAACATTTCAAAGTTTTATACCCTTTAAAAAAAATATTCTGCTTTTTTATTCTTACTACCAAAGTGCACAACTTCACACTTCCCCACTTACACTCCATCTGCCATCTTGTTGCCTGTCACTTAACCTGTTATGTATCTCTTTGCAGTCTCTTTATGCCTTCGGCTTGCATTCCCACCGAGCTTTATATCGTCTGCAAACTTGGATACATTTGGTGTATTAATCTAAATCATGAGCATAGATTGTAAATAGCTGAGCCCCAACTTGAAAATGTCCTCTTTATTACCTACCCTTAGCTGTGTGCCTGTTAACCCAGCCCCCATCCATGCTAAAGCATTCCCCCAGTACCATGAGCCCCTCAGCTTAAGTATTAACCCTTTGTGGTATCTTATCGAATCCCTTTTGAAAATTGGAGTGTATTACATGCACTTGTTCCCTTTGTCTGCCCTGTATGTTACATCCTCAAAGAAATTAATACATTTGTGAAATATGATTTCAGTTTTTTAAAAACCATGTTGACATGGTCTGATCATGCTATGATTTTCTAAGAACATTGTTAAAACTTGCTCAATATGAAAGTCCAACATTTTCCTGATGACCCACTGGTGTCGGGCTAACTGGCCAATAGGTCCATGTTCCTTTTTTTGAATTGCAATGTTACATTTCTAATCCAGTGGGACCACTGTAGAATCTAGGGAATCTTGGAAAATCATAACCTGCACATTGAGTATCTCAGCAGTTACCTCTTTTAGAACCCGAGAATGGAGCCTTCAGATCCAGGGCATTTTGCCAGCCTTTAATCCTTTAGTTTTCTCCAATTCTTTTTTCTGCTGATATTAATTACTTTTAAGTTCCCTCCTCAATTTTTCCATGCTTGGTGATAGTGACAAGCACGTTTCAGAAAGATCAGGTTTAGCACAACATTAAACATCAATTTCAAAAAACAAAATGTTGATGTATGAAGGAAACAACTTGCTGAGACAAAAGAAGTCACCACAACGAATTGATAGTTTGAAAAATGAGTAATAAATAAAGAAGACCATCACTGTGTGCGTAGGTGTGTGTGTGTGTGTGCGTAGGTGTGTGTGTGTGTGTGTGCGTAGGTGTGTGTGTGTGTGTGCGTAGGTGTGTGTGTGTGTGTGCGTAGGTGTGTGTGTGTGTGTGCGTAGGTGTGTGTGTGTGCGTGCGTAGGTGTGTGCGTGCGTAGGTGTGTGCGTGCGTAGGTGTGTGCGTGCGCGTGCGTAGGTGTGTGTGTGTGTGTGTGCGCGTGCGTAGGTGTGTGTGTGTGTGCGCGTGCGTAGGTGTGTGTGTGTGTGTGTGTGCGCGTGCGTAGGTGTGTGTGTGTGTGTGCGCGTGCGTAGGTGTGTGTGCGTGCGCACGTGCGTAGGTGTGTGTGTGTGCGTGCGCGCGTGCGTAGGTGTGTGTGTGTGCGTGCGCGCGTGCGTAGGTGTGTGTGTGTGTGCGTGCGCGCGTGCATAGGTGTGTGCGCGCGCGTGTGTACAGCTCAGTCCCAGTCTGAGTGGTCACTTGCTCACCTTCACCTGCTGTGAGAGTGGGTAAGAATGCCTGTTGGCATGTGAGGGTCAGGTAGAATGAGAACCCTGAGACTGGGTGTGAGCCAGCCACACACTGTTCTTCCCTTTGAAGGCCATGGGAAAGTGTGGTGAAGAGTCTCCACATGAGTCTCTGTCTATATTCATGTACCTGGAGTTGCTGATAGTTGCTGCTGCTCCAGTCACACCCTATTTCTCTCCCATGTTTGCCACTGAAAGCGGGAGGAAAACGGGTATTGATTGGAGGAGCAGCCCCTGCAGGTATCTTCAGCCTCACTGAGTTCCCCTACTGACATTTTCAACAGTTGCTCCAGGGGCCATATAGAGGGGCTTCTGCAGACTGCAAGTTGGACAAACCTTGTATAGAAGCTCTTGCAATCTGTTTTTATATTCCTGGCAAGTTAACCTCATTTTCTTTGCTGGTTTTAGAAAGTTTCTCAAGTCTTCAGACTTATAACTCTTCTCAGCAATATTATATGCCTCTTCTTCAAGTATAGTGCTATCCTTAACTTTCCTAATAATCCAAAAACAGACTTTCACACCGAATTTTTGTTTTGTAACGGAATATATTTTTGTTAAATATGTTAAATAATTTCTTCACTGTTTATTTACCACCATATCTTTTTAGTTTGTTTACTCAATCTGTCATAGCCAGCTCTCCCCACATACCTATGTAATTAGCTTTGTTTAAGTTTAAGATTCTTGTTCTGGACGTGAGTATGTTGCTCAAATCCCATTGTGGGCATGGGCACATAACTTAGATTCCTGTTTTAATACTAAGGGAGTGAGCATTGTCAAATATCGCGTCTTTCAGGTGAGACATTAAACAAAGGCCCCATCTGCTGGTTGGGATTCATTTAAAACACCCCAAGGCACCGTACGAAGGAGGAGAGAGTCCTCCTCCCAATGTGCTGGCCAGCATATTCATAGCAGATTTTAGTATATGATGGAGGAATGATACAGCAGCTTGTCTTTTACCTTCAAGTTTATTCTGCATACAGCTCAGCACAGACACAAACCCCTTATGGTTTCTCCACAGCAACTCTTGCTGCCGTGTCCATTTAGTCTCTTGGAGGTTGAGCCAATAACCATTACCTGTCTTTAGTAAGGCATTTAACTTAACAATGTGGTTGCCGAAGCATTGCACTTGCTGGTGCGTTGATACGTTTCTCCCCCAGCCGATGACACCAGAAAGACATTATCTGATTATTCGTTCATTTTCTGCCTGTGGAACCATGTTATGCTCAGATTGGCGACCTCGTTTTCCTCCGTAGAAAATGTAACTTCACTTCAAAAGTGGCCCATTGGTTGTGATGCATTTGGACCATTGCAAGGATCTGAAAGACACAATATAACTGCAGAGTCTTTCTTTTGTTAATTTAAGGGAAGTTATGATTGGAATTTGTACTTTGCTAATTCATGGTCAGTTGGATAATCCAGCCCTTCTGTTCGGGAGCCTAGATACTTAGCTTTCTGTGAAATGTGCTACCTATCGCTATCCTGTTAGTGAAGTGCCAGTTTAAAAACCTATCAAATGTTTTTGTTAAATAGGAATTCTTTGCATAACAAGGAAGTGTGTTTCTGAATGTGTCGACAAGCACTGCCTTCTTGAATTTCCAATATCAACTGCAGGGGATTGGAAGTGGTGGGGGGAGGGGTTAGTGGGAAAAAGATCAGCTTGACAGGGTGATTGGGAAGGGTTTGATGTACAAAGTACTGACTGAGTTTATAACTTTCCCTCAAGTTCGCACAAGTGTCAGGGGGAGGGGGTGGGTGATGGGGGAGGGGGAGAGACGAGAAAGACAATTAACCCAGGGCAGTCACACATATCAACGTGTTGCAGGGGTTTTTCATAGAATCATAGAAACCCTACAGTGCAGAAGGAGGCCATTCGGCCCATCGAGTCTGCACCGACCACAATCCCACCCAGGCCCTACCCCACATATTTACCCACTAATCCCTCTAACCTACGCATCTCAGGACTCTAAGGGGCAATTTTTAACCTGGCCAATCAACCTAACCCGCACATCTTTGGACTGTGGGAGGAAACCGGAGCACCTGGAGGAAACCCACGCAGACACGAGAATGTGCAAACTCCACACAGACAGTGACCCGAGCCAGGAATCGAACCCAGGACCCTGGAGCTGTGAAGCAGCAGTGCTAACCACTGTGCTACCGTGCCGCCCTATTGCTACCGTGCCGCCCTTTTACTGTAGTAACAGCAAGATGTGGAGATGCCGGCGTTGGACTGGGGTAAACACAGTAAGAAGTTTAACAACACCAGGTTAAAGTCCAACAGGTTTATTTGTGGCTTTTGCTACCAAATAAACCTGTTGGACTTTAACCTGGTGTTGTTAAACTTCTTACTGTAACAGCAAGAGACAGACAGCACAGATTCAGAAGTGGTGGAACCTGCCTCGCAAACTTGCTCAACTTCTTTTGATGATGCTACAGATAAAGTGGGTAACAGAGCTCCTGGTGAAGCATTTTATTTGGGATTTTGGGAAGCTTTAGACAAAATTCCAAATGAAAAGTGCCTGGTTAAACTAAAAACCACAGGAATTTAAGGCTGCATATTTGGCGGGATAGACATTGCCCCACTGCTGCCCCACAACCACCTACCTTTCAGCTCCCCCCCCCCCCCCAGCTCCTCCCACCACCCCCCCCCCACAGCTCCTCCCACCACCACCCCCCCCCCCCCCCCCCCCCCCACAGCTCCTCCCCCACCCCATAGACAGTTGGCTAAAAAGTAAAAATACTTGGGACAGTTGTAATGTCGTTGCATGAGGAATGCACAGTGGAATCTGACAAAGCCTGTACTTGGAACCCCAGCTATTTCTAATCCTTATTAATGATCCAAATTTTGAAACCAAATTGCAGAAACGTTTAGATTAGCAATGGCACTGGACAGTTGAATGTCCAAATAATACTTTGCGTGTTGCACATGGGTGAAAAAAGTGCATCATAACTATACAGAGAATTGAATCGATTTGGGAGATGGAGAGGTTACGAGTGCCTCCAGAGACAGACACTCCAGGTGTCTGCATTAGACTGCAGGGTCCAGCAGAGCTATGGCGACAGGCTTCTGATGTGGAGATGCCGGCGTTGGACTGGGGTAAACACAGTAAGAAGTTTAACAACACCAGGTTAAAGTCCAACAGGTTTATTTGGTAGCTACACATCTATCAACGTGCTGCAGGAGTTTTTACTGTAGGAACAGCAAGATGTGGAGATTGACAAGCTTCTACCCAGCAGCTTAAAAGCAGAAGAGTGGCAGGAGATCACCCTCCAGTGACCGGACCTCTGGATCAGCACAAAAATAAAAGTGCCTCTGGGAATTGCTAGACGTGACGATAGAATCTTGACTTTCAACATTTGAGTAAGTTTTCATATAGAAGGACTTTACAGTGCACTGTATGCACCACAATTGGAACAATGTGTTCATCATACCACAAGAATGTATGCAGTCATTGCAGAGGGGGATTGAATTTAGGAGTCGTAGCGTTATGTTGCAACTGTACACAACTCTGGTGCGGCCGCACTTGGAGTACTGTGTGCAGTTCTGGTCCCCACATTACAGGAAGGATGTGGAGGCTTTGGAGAGGGTGCAGAGGAGGTTTACCAGGATGTTGCCTGGTATGGAGGGGAGATCCTATGAGGAGAGGCTGAGGGATTTGGGATTGTTTTCGCTGGAAAGGCGGCGGCTAAGAGGGGATCTTATTGAAACATATAAGATGATTAGAGGTTTAGATAGGGTGGATAGTGATAGCCTTTTTCCTCTGATGGAGAAATCCAGCACGAGGGGGCATGGCTTTAAATTGAGGGGGGGTAGTTATAGAACCGATGTCAGGGGTAGGTTCTTTACCCAGAGGGTGGTGAGGGATTGGAATGCCCTGCCAGCATCAGTAGTAAATGCGCCTAGTTTGGGGGCGTTTAAGAGATCCGTAGATAGGTTCATGGACGAAAAGAAATTGGTTTAGGTTGGAGGGTCACAGTTTTTTTTTAACTGGTCGGTGCAACATCGTGGGCCGAAGGGCCTGTTCTGCGCTGTAATGTTCTATGTTCTATGAGAAGGCAGCCAAGACTGATTCCAGATTTTAAGTGGTTGCACTGAGAGACTGATTTTGAGTAAGTCAATTATGATAGAATATACAGTGTGTTTTTGTTAACAATTCAAAATCGTTTTTGCACTCAACACTTACATTATCTTATCATTTGAATAAAGCGCTGTCATTACAATGGGAAAGGTGGGAATTTGAGCTCAACATTGGACTCTGTGATGCTGGCAGCCCCGAGGCAAGAAGATGGTACCACTCGCGCTTCCAGTGCCATTTGCACATATCCCTTTATGGGAAAGCATGAGCACAGGCACACTGCAAATACACCAGAATCAACTGGGACTGGTGCCACCTTGAATGCCAAGCGACCATTCTGGCTTTCTTGACATTACTTTAAGGAACATTTTTGTACATATCCAGCCTGTGCTGCTCACTCCCAGATGATCAGGAGTATCGCAACACAAGGTCTATCAACAGTACTATTTATATAGCCAGGTACCAAGTTGCAGGTGAGGTGCTCTTGCCTTCAGCTTAGGTTGATTACCGTTTTGTGTATGCATGACTATGAAATGGAGTTGAGGCACCAGATGGGTTGAGCTCTGTGAAGAAGGTTCTCCACAGAAGGCCCTATCCACTAAGGGTTTTTCAGGAACACTTCTTGTACCTCCACCTCACTCCGGATCAAGGGATTAAGGCCACTGAGGTATTGAACTTCTATACATTCAGGTCTCCAACATATCCCAGATTGTCATCCATCAGAGCAACTGGGAGGGCACGAAGACCACCTGCTCCAGAAGAGGAAAGTACATGGTCTTCTCCCTCATCAGGGTCAACCAGTATGAAAGGGCTGGTGGCTTTGCCAAGGTAGTGGGGTTTCCGATGGCTTTGTGCCCTTCAATTGCAGGTAACCTTGCCCTGCAAGAGGGATGGCAGAATGTCAGTGATTGCATTGCACATTGCATTACATTTGGGTGATATGCCTGTCATAGCTGAATAGCTGGAGGTATGTGAAAGAGTAGAGAGGTGGGTGTAGGGCTGGCATCATTGGAAGGTGTGAAAATGAGGTGCTATATGAATGTTAGGTGAGAGTCTGGAATGCCAGGGACTGTTGCTGTGTGAATGATGAGAGTTTGATGTCACAGGACAGAAGCTGGTGGTTAAGTGGGTATTTGTCCTGTGAAGATGCATTTGCCAATCTTAATCGCGTGTAAGGTACCTCTTCTGATACCACTGCCAGGTCTTTGGGGCCAGACCCCAGACATTCACCTCCCTTGCCACTTGTTCCCTTTCCATTTGGCGGGCTGGCCTAAAGGCCTTCTGGCCACTTTGCAGAAAGATGACCTTTCCCTTTCTGATCACTCCTGTCCAGTGCAACATTGGTAAACCTGGTGACCTCCTTTCTAGTCTGGCTTTCCATTTCCCTTGTTCAGACTTGCAGCAAAGTAATTCCTGTGAAACAGTGCAGTTTCGTCTTTGAGAGACAGACTGTCTTTAAGAGCTGGAGGCTAACTGGAATAGCATGGAAGGTGCTAGCCTTCCATGCTATTCATAGAATCATAGAATCCCTACAGTGCAGAAGAAGCCATTTGACCCATCAAGTCTGCACCGACTGCAGATACTCTCTCTGATAGAGTATCTTACCCAGGCCCTCTCCCCCGCCCTATCCCCATACATTTCCCATGCTAGTGAGGGAGCGACACAATACTGCCTGCCTCCACGGCAAGTTGTGAACCTTAAGCGCCATGCCAAGAACCAACCAATTCCTGGCCTATAGTGCTTAAACATTGAATTATCAAATAATTCAGCAACTCTGAATTAAGATGAATGGACTGTGCAGGACTGGATAGTGGGCCATTTGGCCAAACAATTTCCTTTATCTCAATCTAGAAACAAGTCGGTTCTATGCAGAATCTAATTTGAAGTACATAAAATATTAAACGGTGAATACAATGTAAACCCATAATTCTATTTCAAATAAAGCAGGACTGAACTTTCAATTAGTCTCAAGTAAATTGAAAGCAAGTTGGGAATAATTTTTTTCTCCCAGTCATAAATGTATCTGACAGCAGGGGTTATGGATCCATTAATTAGAGGTGGTTTGGTGAGTCCCTGCTGACTCTGTAGAGCAATTCAGTCTGTCCCATTCTTCGAGCCTACAGGTCACTGGGCTACAATTGTCAATTTGTATCTATTCCTGAAACTCTAGAATTTACTCGATTGTCTATGATACCAAAGATGCACAGAATATGGTAGAACTTAAGAACAGCTTCTTCCCTGCTGCCAGCAGACTTTTGAATGGACCTACCATATATTAAGTTGATCTTTCTCTACATCCTAGCTATGACTGTGACATAACATTCTGCACCCTCTCCTTTCCTTCTCCCCTATGTACTCTGGGAACAGTACGTTTTGTCTGCATAGCGCACAAGAAACAATACTTTTCACTATATCCCAAAACACGTGACAATAATAGATCAATTCAATCAGCTTGCTAATCTTTCTTCCCCTTCTCCCCACCATCTCCAGCATTGAAGTAGCACTGACTTGATAAAAAGACAAAAATAATTTTAGAAAATGTGACCAAAATATACATAAAGGCAAATTACTGCAGAAGCTGGAATCTGAAACAAAAACAGCAAATGCTGGAAAATCCCAGTAGGTCTGACGGCATCCGTGGAGAGAGAACAGAGCCAACATTTCGAATCTGGATGACCCTTCGTCAGAGCAAAATATACACATCTTTTATCTAGAAAAAGTCAAAACAATGTAAAACATGAACTTTTCAACTTTTTCTAAGATTACTTTGCCAAAAACATTGTAAGTAAGTTTGTTTAGAGGTGCCCTTTTTTATAACAAATACAGCGTATTGCGTGTGACAAGTGAAGCAGTGCTTAGAAACATTGATCATCTGGAATGTATTTTACAGGTTTACAACAGCAGCGTACCTATTTTCTAGACACTTGAAAAACTGAATGTAAGCTGCAAAATTCTAGTGAGAGGCATTAGCATTATTGAAGTTCGCAAGGCCTTATTTGTGAATTAAAGTCTTGTACATGTTAAGCAGAATGTTTTTCCCAACGTTGGGTACTATTTCAGGGATTGAAAAACAGAATACAGTGGATGCAGGAAATTTGAAATAAAATCAGAAGATGCTGGAAATACTCAGTAGGTCAAGCTGTATGCTGTCTGACCTGCTGATAATTTCCAGCATTTTGTATTTTATTTTTCAGGTACATTTGACAGGGAGAACTACAAATTTATTTAATCTTTTATCACTTGGTTGCATATATCTTTACCTTTGCTGTAACCTGTTTTTAAAATTCTTTCATAGAATGTGAGTGTCATTAGCAAAGGCAGCAATTGAGAAGGTGCAAGATGCAAGAGTTTCTGATTTAGTTTAAAAATGGGAAAATCGGGGCCAACATTTCAGGTCTCTGACCTTTCATCAGAACAGTAATCGACCTGAAATATTGGGCTAGATTTTTGCCAAGTCGGAATACCTTGGAAGCCCTTAAAAATGGCGGGTGGGTCCTGATTCTCAGATTCCCAACCCCATTCCCGGGGTTTATGATTTTTGGGAGTACCTTTTAAGGATGCAGGATGATCAACAGCCCAAGGCCTTGTGGCTGCCTCTGACTTTATCCCCAGGTAGGCTGGCCTGACTGTAGCCGACACCCCACAATGAAAATCCCATCCTTGCAGGCACTTTCTGCCGAGGTGGGTCAGATGAACCAGGAATTTTCCCCACTCACTTGCCTCAATGATGAAAGTCTAACCCATTAACTTTGTTTCTCTCACGTCAGATGCTGCCAGACCTGAGTGTTTCTAACATTTATTGTTTCTAGTTTGCCTTTTTAAAAATATTAATTCATGGGATCTGTGCATCACTGGCTTGGCCAGCATTTATTGCCCATCCCTAATTGCCCTTGAGAAGGTAGTGGTGAGATGCCATCTTGAACTGCTGTAGTCCATGTGTTGTAGGAACACCCATAGTGCTATTAGGAAGGGAGTTCCAGTATTTTGACCCAGTGACGGGTTGGGGACTTGTGGGTGGTGCTCCCAAACACATGCTGCCCTTGTCATTCTAAGTGTTAGAGGTCACAGGTTTGGAAGGCAGTTGATGGGGCCTTGGTGAGTGGCTGCAGTGCAACCTGTGGATGGTATACATTGCTGCCACTGTGCATCGGTGGTGGAGGGAATGAATGTTTCTTGTGATTCCAGCATCAGCAGTATTTTACTTTCATAATAGTTAGATTCTAGTTGAGTTGCGGCGAAGCTTACTTAAAAGTTAGATTTTTAGGTCTAAAAGGGATACAATTCCTCTACATACGGCAGAAAAAAGACACTATGTATTGTGTGCAGTCTTATCCATACAACCATGATGTCCTTTGCGACTTAGCACATTTTCTGTCCTTGTTTTCCCTGACCTATGACACTTGACGAGGCAGTTCTCCACGTCGTCTCCTCCATGGGACTTTCCTTGTGTGTTTTCACTTCTACCTGTTTCACTGCTTTCCAACAATAGCTTCTCTTTCTGCCCTTGTGATTCACTGACATAATTCTCCAAGAATGCATGCACTTGAACATTGAAAAGACTACAGCAATTCTTCCAGGCTCACACTAAAAGAATTCACTTCTCTGCCCTTGTCTTCATCGCCATCATCAAATGTTTGTTGAACCAGAGGTCGTGTAACTTCAATCTCCCATGTGTTCATCCTGATAGCCAAGTTCCGCACACACGAGGACGGCCTCAACCGGGATATTGGGTTCATGTCCCACTATTTGTAACCCCCACAGAGTTTCACTGGCTGTCTTGTCTGGAGACAATACACATCTTTTTAGCCTGTCTTGATGCTCTCTCCACTCATGTTGTTTTGTTTCTTAAAGACTTGATTAGTTGTAAGTATTCGCATTCCAACCATTATTCTGTAAATTGAGTCTGTGTCTTTATATGCTCTGTTTGTGAACAGAATTCCCACTCACCTGAAGAAGGGGCTTGCAGCTCCGAAAGCTTGTGTGGCTTTTGCTACCAAATAAACCTGTTGGACTTTAACCTGGTGTTGTTAAACTTCTTACTGTGTTTATCATCAAAACCACTATTTCTAACTTTACGATATTGCTAATCTTCTTCTTTTCCTTACACCCCCACTGCTGGAAAAGCCTTATTCCAAACCCCTTCATCTTTAGACTGAGTTCCTGTAACCTGGCCTCCAGACTTCCATCTCCAAACTCCATTGTGATTCCTGTCTTGATGACTTTGTGGATGCCCAACATAACCTCCACTGATCTGCTGTGGCTCCCTCTCCCCAGTGTGTCAAATCTAAATTACGTCCTCATCTACAATTCTTTATGGCCTTGTCCCACTGTACCATATGATCACCTGGAGCCTTCTAACCCCACCAATAACCTCCAGCCCACTGGCACTGCCATTCGTCATGTGCTATATCATCATTGTGGAAGAGACTGCAATTCTATGATTCTATGATTCTATAATTGTCTCCAGAATGTTCTTTCTCTCTCCCTTTACATAAAACAGTTTGAAAACCCACGAGTGATGACGTTTTGGTGATCTTTGCTGACTTTCTCTGAGACCTAGTTCCTTTTCTTCTTTGAATTGCTTTGAGAATTATTTTCTCTGTTCGACATGCAGTGCAGATGTAGTTTATTTTTATCATATACCTTATTGTTGTTGGGACTGTAGGAGTTTATAGCACATTCAGACCAATATGTTTCTGCTGGCTTTTTTCTAGAGCAATCCACATCTTACCCCACTGCCTCGCTCTCTCCCGACAGACCCATCAGTTTATCTGCTTCACACATTTATCCACATTTTCTTTAAAAGATGAAATAGGCTGTGCCTCAATTACTTCCTGTGGCAGAGCTCCTAGTCCTGTAACAACTCTGCCACAAGAGTCAGATCACCAAGAATATATGAATTAGAATTTTTATCAAAAATATTTTCTCAGTAATAAAGAAATGCTGAAAATGCTCAGCAGGTCAGGTATCTGTGTTGTTATTTCAACTGTTCATCTGAACTGGAAAAGGTTAGAGATGTAACAGGTTTTAAGCAAGTACAGAAACAGGAAAGGTTGGTGGGCGGTTGGTGTAGGGGGAGGAAAGAACTACAGGGAAGGTTTATGATGGGGCAGAAGGCAGGATAGTTTAAATGACAAAAGGGATGATGGTGCAAGGCAAAATTGGCTGGTAATAGGACAAAAAACAAAACATAGGTGGAAATGAGAATATCTGAATAAGTGCCAGTAACTGCTCTCCGAAAGAATGGGAGCGATGTTTCTGATCTGTAATTGTTGAACTTGGTATTGAACTTAGAAGCCTCTAACAGTCTACAATGGAAAAGATGAGGTACTGTTCCTTGCACTAACATTGAGCTTCATTAGAACATTGTCAGAGGCCAAGGGCAGAGATGTCAGGGAGTGGAAGTGGAGGTTGCAATTAAACGGGCAGGCTTGGTCATGTTTCTCGAATCAGCCAATCTATGCTTGGTCTCCCCAGTGTAGAAGAGAACACATTGTAGTAAACTGTATTTGCTGCTCACATTGTAAGAAATGCAGTACATTGCTGCTTCACTTGGCAGGAGTGTTTGGTGCTCTGGATGACAGGAATGACATTTCTGGCTGGAGTTAGTGATTAGGACTTGGAGCCTGGCTATTTTTCTTCCCATTCCTCGCCCCGAGGATGTTGCGTGTGCTCACCTGTCTAATGTCAGCTAATTGCAGACTGAAAATTGAACCAGGGACCTTCTGACCTGTATGGCTTGATGTTAATGTGGATGGGCTACCATTTTCTCCCTTGCCACCTCACCTTGCTTCAGTACTGATCTGCAAGCAGCTATCTACATCTAGCTAAGGGACAAATGACATGCGACCCTGAGCAAAACTCTCCTCCCAGCTTGATTTCAGTTATATCAACTGCTTCTGATATCTGTAAAGTTTTCTCTAAATTGTTAAGTATTTGCATGCAATTCCGATCATAGTATCAAAAGTCAAAGCAATCATAGGACTGTGCAGCTCAGAACACCATAATTCTACCTCAAATTTTAATTTTCTTTCCCCTTCAATTTATCTGCAGCTGAAGATATTGATTCCTGGTTGGGTTTGGTGTCATTGCCTAGAGCTCCAGTCCCTTTGTCCAAGTGACCATGTTAAATATACATAGTAGTTATTTGACTGTGGGAGGTACATTATTGATACAGATACTATTTTCAGCTGACACTTGGGTGTGGGCACTTGCTGTAGCTAGGTTTTGTGCTTAGGATTGTGATCCCTATGTAATTTTCCCCTTCCTCACCCAAGGCTGATGGGATCAGTAGTTGTGCTAGCCTGCCACCGACCAGACTGCAGACTGAGAACTGGATCTGGGATCTTTTGGTCTGAATGGCTTAGTGTTACCCAAGTGTTATCCTTTTCTGCCTTGCCAGCGCTGACTATTTCTGAAAACATTCTTGAAGCAAATCATTTTGACCAGTTATAGATTTCATAGAATCCCTAACAGTGCAGAAGAAGACCATTCTGCCCATCGAGTCTGCACCAACTCTCCGAAAGAGCAACGCACCCAAGTCCTATCCCTGTAACCCCACTTTTTATCCCGCTAATCCCCCTAACCTACACATCTTGGGACACTAAGGGGCAATTTACCATGGCCAGTACGGGGCGGCACGGTAGCACAGTGGTTAGCACTGCTGCTTCACAGCTCCAGGGACCTGGGTTCGATTCCCGGCTTGGGTCACTGTCTGTGTGGAGTTTGCACATTCTCCTCGTGTCTGCGTGGGTTTCCTCCGGGTGCTCCAGTTTCCTCCCACAGTCCAAAGATGTGCGGGTTAGGTTGATTGGCTATGCTAAAATTGCCCTTAGTGTCCTGAGATGTGTAGGTTAGAGGGATTAGTGGGTAAAATATGTAGGGATATGGGGGTAGGGCCTGGGTGGGATTGTGGTCGGTGCAGACTCGATGGGCCGAAGGGCCTCCTTCTGTACTGTAGGGTTTCTATGATTTCTATGAGTCCACCTAACCTGCAAGTCTTTGGACTGTGGAAGGAAACCGGAGCACCTGCAGGAAACCCACGCAGACACGGTCTTTTGACACCCCTCTTAATCTCTCCTCCCATTGCTTGGGATATGTTTCATTTATCAATTTCTATGGCCGGAATTTTCCTGTCGTTCACCCCGGTGGGATTCTCTGGCCCACTGCATTGAACAGAGGCTGACTGAGCGCCAAATTCTCTGTCCTCACTTGTAACACAGTAAGAAGTTTAACAACACCAGGTTAAAGTCCAACAGGTTTATTTGGTAGCAAATGCCATTAGCTTTCGGAACAGGCTGTCTCTTCATCAGGTGGAGTGGTGAAATGCTCACAAACAGGGCATACAGAGACACAAACTCAATTTACAGAATAATGATTGGAATGCAGTCTTTACAGATAATCAAGTCTTAAAGGTACAAACAATGTGAGTGGAGGGAGCATTAAGCACAGGTTAAAGAGATGTGTACTGTCTCCAGACAGGACAGCCAGTGAGATTCTGCAAATCCAGACAAGCTGTGGGGGTTACAGATAGTGTGACATGAACCCAAGATCCCGGTTTAGGCCGTCCTCATGTGTGCGGAACTTGGCTATCAGTTTCTGCTCAGCGACTCTGCGCTGTCGTGTGTCGTGAAGGCCGCCTTGGAGAACGTAACGGCACTGGATAATTCCAGCCTATATGTTTCAGATTGAAGTTGCCACTAGTTATTATGAAACAGAACACAAACTAATTCCATGGGATATTTATTAGCGTATACAATAAAGATTTTCATGTAGTTACACTCTGTGACAACTTGGTAGTATTGAGTACTATTCAACTGAAACTTGATCTAAGATGCATTAAAAAGTGTGAAAATAAAGAGAAGTCATTGCAGGTAAAACATGCAACTGGCATGTTACATTGAATTACAAAGAAATTATAAGCTCAGCAATAAGCCAACCGACTCAACCAGTCTGTGCTGGTGTTTATGCTTCTTGTGAGCTTCCTGCTATCTTATCTCATCTAACTTTACTTGCATATCCTTCTGTACTTTGTGTACATGTCAAGCTTTCTCTTAACATGCATCTGTGCTAGTTGCCTGAATTACTGTGTGGTAGCGGGTTCCACATTCTCATCAATAGGCTTTAAAATCTGTGCTTTATTGAACTGATGTGGAGATGCCGGCGTTGGACTGGGGTAAATACAGTAAGAGTTTTAACAACACCAGGTTAAAGTCCAACAGGTTTATTTGGTAGCAAATGCCATTATCTTTCGGAGCGCTGCTCCTTCATCAGATGGAGTGGATATCTGCTCTCAAACAGGGCATACAGGGACACAAAATCATCGACACGGATGCCATCATCCCACGTGAGAACACCATCCACCAGGTACACAGTACATACTCTTGCAACTCAGCCAACGCTGTCCACCTGATACGCTGCAGGAAATTATGTCCTGAGGCATGGTACATTGGGGAAACCATGCAGACGCTATGACAATGGATGAATGAACATTGCTCGACAATCACCAGGCGAGACGGTTCTCTTCCTGTGGGGGAGCGCCTCAGCGGTCACGGGCATTCAGTCTCTGATCCTCGGGCAAGCGTTCTCCAAGGCGGCCTCCACGACACACGACAGCGCAGAGTCGCCGAGCAGAAACCGATAGCCAAGTTCCGCACACATTCGTGGGATGATGGCATCCGTGTCGATGATTTTGTGTCTCTGTATGCCCTGTTTGACAGCAGATATCCACTCCATCTGACGAAGGAACAGCGCTCCGAAAGCGAATGGCATTTGCTACCAAATAAACCTGTTGGACTTTAACCTGGTGTTGTTAAAACTCTTACTTTATTGAACTGTACAGACCCCATCTAGTGGTACTGTGTACAACACCAAATTATAGAACTCCTGCAGTGCAGAAGGAGACCAGTCAGCCCATTGCATCTGCACTGCCCCTTCCACAGAGCATCTTATCCAGGCCCTGTCCGCGCAACCCCATGTATTTACCCCACTAATTCCCCTAACCTACACATTTTGGGACACCAAAATAGTCAATCCACCTAACTGGCACCTCTCTGGAATGTGGGAGGAAACCGGAGCACTAGAGCAAATCCACGCAGACATGGGGGGAATGTGCAGACTCCACATAGACGGTGACCCAAGGCTGGAATCGAACCCGGAACCCTGGCGCTGTGAAGCAGCAGTGCGAACCACTGTGCCACTCCAATCACGCCGCCTCCAACTCATTACTGCCAACTTAACACATCCACAACACAACAATATAAAAACTAGGTTGCATACACTCGACTGTATCTGAAATAATCATTCAGGAGTGAGTCAAAGGACTTAACCTAATTTTGGGCATGTTACCCCACTTAAGCTTCACTCTTCATTTTGGTGTCAGCTGAATGTCGTAGTTTGGTCTACAGGTTATTACGAGACAGTATGTGATTATCATCATTGTCAGAAGAGCACTCTTTTTACCCCACTTCTCAAACACACTCAGTGATGAATACTGCGTTGATTATTATTTTCTGTATTTTTCACCATCCACTTCTGCAAGAAATTATGTCTGTTCTAGCTGCTCCTTCACTCACTCACTTTGTTTCTGTGCAATTCTAACAATTGCCAAACCAGAAACTGCACTGATATCACTTTAGCGCTGAACGTAGAATCACAGAATCCTACAGTGCAGAAGGAGGCCATTCAGCACATTGAGTCTGCACCGACCACAGTCCCACCCAGGCCCTATCCCCTTAATCCCATGCATTTATCCTAGCTAGTCTCCCTGACACTAAGGGGCAATTCAGCATGGCCAATCCACCTAACCTGCATATTTTTGGAATGTGGGAGGAAACTGGAGCACCCGGAGGAAACCTGGGGAAAATGTGCAAACTCCACACAGACAGTGAACCAAGCCGGGAATCGAACCTGGGTCCCTGACGGCTGTGAGGCAGCAGTGTGCTACCATGCCACCCGTAAATCTCAAGATGGGATGTAAACTAACATTGTACTCTGTGATTATTTTTAATGTTGACCTGGCTTTACGCTAACTTGTTCTTAAATGTATAAAAGTTGGGGTCTGATGTTGCAGTTGTATAGAACGTTGGTTCGGCCGCATTTGGAATACTGCGTCCAGTTCTGGTCGCCACACTACCAGAAGGACGTGGAGGCTTTGGAGAGAGTACAGAGGAGGTTTACCAGGATGTTGTCTGGTATGGAGGGGCTTAGTTATGAGGAGAGATTGGGTAAACTGGGGTTGTTCTCCCTGGGAAGACGGAGGGTGAGGGGAGACTTAATAGAGGTGTATAAAATTATGAAAGGCATAGATAGGGTGAACGGTGGGAAGCTTTTCCCCAGGTCGGTGGTGACGTTCACGAGGGGTCATAGGTTCAAGGTGAAGAGGGGGAGGTTTAACACAGATATCAGAAGGACATATTTTACACAGAGGGTGGTGGGGGCCTGGAATGCGCTGCCAGGCAAGGTGGTGGAGGCGGACACACTGGGAACGTTTAAGACTTATCTAGATAGCCACATGAACGGAGTGGGAATGGAGGGATACAAAAGAATGGTCTCGTTTGGACCAGGGAGCGGCACGGGCTTGGAGGGCCGAAGGGCCTGTTCCTGTGCTGTATTGTTCTTTGTTCTTTGTGTGAACTTTGCTTATTGAAGGTACTTTGTGCATTATCCATCTCCTTTCAGCACACATAGAAGGCTTATTTAATTAGCACACTGAGTTAGCTAACAAAATTTACCTTGAATGACAGATCTTCCAGTCTCCAAAGCACTCACCAGGGTGCACTTTGGGACCCTGTGCAAGTCTCGTTGTAGCAACATTAGGGGAAATGCCTCGGAAGGTTCCCCTCCAAAAACGTCTCCAGCTCTGAGTTAACAGTCAGACTTCAGACAGTTCTGACATCCTTACCTGGATAGTTACCCAGAAAATGTTAGAAAAACCCTAGTCCAACTACTGGGTTACGATATAACTGACACCTCCAACTAGTCTACTGACCCCCAAATTCCCCCTGACCTGTCTAGCCCCCACTGCCTAAATTCCACCCCCATCCCTCTCGTCCCAACCAAGCTGCCCCCCCTTCCTGTTTACCTCACCCACCCAACCCACTTACACACCTGCACACTTACCCATCACCTATTCACTCACGCTCATTCACTAAAACACTGAAAAGCTGTTTAAAATTACCCAAAGCTTCTCAGTGTCTTAATGAGCACTATACCAGAATACAGCAGCTAATGCTGTAAAAGGTGGGTGTGACTTGGCCTTCCCCAATGATCCAGCACAGCGAGGAAGCAGCTCAATGGAAGACCGCTGCGCATTTCTGAAGGAGCGGTATTGGAAGACCCGGCCAGAAATGCAGAGCAGAGCAGAGTTGTGACACTGAAGAGTCGGAGCAGTGAATACCACTCATCGGAAAATTCGGGTGTGAGCCCTAAGTGTGAATATTGGCAGATTATTCAATTTCCTTGGCAATATAGCCAAGTCCTTACACAACATAAGCACACACGTTTCCAGCAGGCTATTCAGGCATTGGAGCTAGGATTGAGCAAGTCTTTGTTGCCCAGCCAGTCTCTGGATATATTTAATGATTTATGGAAGAAGCACATAGGGTGCAGTGGGTACGAGAAATGCAGCACTGTGCATGCACAATGCAGCACTCTTCCCAATTGTGTAGAGGAAATTGAGTTGTAAATCTCTGAAGTTGTAATGAGCATTATTTTATTTTAAAACCTATTGAAATGTGAACAACTTCACAAATGTTTAAAACGATTGAAGCTCCTTGTATGTTGGAAGCTAAATGATGCAAAGGTTTCTAGTTTCAAGAGGAATTAAGAGACTAAATAATTTTAGAACATATCGTCAGCTGCTCAGTTTGTAAATGTACTACTCTGTTTGTAAGTTACTTATGCTTCGATCTAAGGAATGGATCTGACACCTGGTGGGGTGCTGTGTGTAACTTAGTGAGCTTTTGAAGATTGTATCTTAACGTGAGGAAGCTGGAAGATGATATTCACTTTCTTCTATTATTACATAGAATTGTATAGAATACAGAGAATGTGTGATTTTTATACCATAAGAATTTATTAGGAAAAACCGAAGTACTTATCAGCTATAGTGTTTCTTTAATGTAGCCTGCCACCTGAGGGTGAGTTATGAATAGAACAGCAACTACCATGACAGGAATTGTATTCTTTTACTAACTAGAAACATTTTCTATCACTATGATTGGGGTTGAATATCTGTCATTTCTTTCTGTCCAATAAACACTTCTAAGCATAATTTATTCTTGAAATTTGGTGGAGGGATTGCTTGTTAGTGTAGCATTTACCCCTTTTGATTGTCACATAATTTGTAGGTGAATTTCAACTGCATAGTGTTGATCTATGTAGCCCTATATTTTCATTTTGAATGCCATTCAACACTTAAAATGTGAAATTCAAATCTATGAACACAATGTCTTCTCACCTTGATGCAATTGTTGGTTTGATTCTAAAGCCAAATATTTAACCCAACATAATTTATGGCAGTGAGTTTCCATCAGTTCTTAGCCATTGCTTAGAACAGATGTCCAAAGATATGGGGCCCTTATCTCAAGGAAAAAGGTCCACCTTTGTTGTAGTTTTCAATAGGTGGCCAATAAGATCATCTTTTTAACTGACAAAGGTATTGCAGTAGCGATGGAAAGTGTTGGGAATTCTGACAACGGGAAAAATTATCCCAGAGAATCAACAGTGTGCTAAGTATCAGGAGGGCTGGCAAGGGTAACTTTTCATAGAATCATAGAAATCCTACAGTACAGAAAGAGGCCATTTGGCCCATCGAGTCTGCACCGACCACAATCCCACCCAGGCCCTACCACCATATCCCTACATATTTTACCCACTAATCCCTCTAACCTACGCATCTCAGGACACTAAGGGGCAATTTTAGCATGGCCAATCAACCTAACCTGCACATCTTTGGACTGTGGGAGGAAACTGGAGCACCCGGAGGAAACCCACACAGACATGAGGAGAATGTGCAAACTCCACACAGACAGTGACCCAAGCCGGGAATCGAACCCAGGTCCTTTTTTCCTCCTTCATCTCTGGATTGTCTGCCACAAGATGTGTGTTTTAGAGGGAGTGTTTTAAAAATCCTTTTTGAATGTTGTGACTTTTCATAATAGACAAGAAGCAGGATTTCTGTTAACTTTAAATAAAATTAGAAGATAAATGTTTATTCACATACCCCAATATGTAAAAACAATGAGAGCACTCATTCCCTCAGGCGCACAGATAAGTACACTCCAGTAAAGATTAATTCTGGAGTCAAAGCATGCACTTAGGTTTTTAACAGAATAACAAAAAAGCAAATCCTTTAAGTTGCAAATGTTGCAGACCTGATAAGCTTTCTTTTGAGGTACTTTGAAGATAAAAATGGAAGTTGAAAGCTACTTGGTTCCACATGGACTCCGAGTTTCTGGAGAGATTAATCTTTGCAGGTGAAAATAAATTAGCCCCTTTCTCATGACCTGGGTTGAATGATTTAATTAGACAGGGTGCCTTTCTTCTTGTTGGAGGATGGTCCCTCTTGTAACCTGTTGGTCTTCAGTTCAATTTGCCCCTGGCTGGTCATTGGAATAATAAGAGGTCAGTTTCAATCATGTGATCACATTATCAATACTTCATTGTCCACACAAATGATTCAAAGTTAGAAGCCATTGCTCCACAATGGGAGATGAATGGTGGCAATTTATATCTGCATGTGATAAACTAGTTTCTCCACACCTCTGTAAAGTTTAGAGTTCGCAGATACCGAGTCTGGAATGACCATTGAATTTGAGTTTTGGTAAATACCCTGAAAATTGGATCTGTAAATTCCACCAGTGGCATTCTGAATATATTTTCATGGAATAGCCCTGCACTCATGCATATTTACATTTTAATCATTTTCCAAGGATATAAGTCATTTCTATGGCTGAGCAGAAAGGACAAAAAGTTTTTGCAGAAGGATATAATTAATTTTTAAAAAGCAGAAGCTAATTTCAAAGAATCCACATTGTATCTTAAAAGTTGAGAATATGACATGCCGTCACTGCGCGTGACGTCAAATCTAATTCCTCTGTGCTGTACCATTCTGAATTTAAAACCTCCATTACTCAACTCCAACTGTTTTAGTACTAACAATTTTGACTAGAAATTTAGTTGGGTGGTACAATGGTTAGCACTGCTGCCTCACCAGGGATCCGGGTTTGATTTTGGCTTGGGTCACTGTCTGTGCAGAGTCTGCACGTTTTCCCCGTGTCTGCGTGGATTTCCTCCGGGTGCTCCGGTTTCCTCCCACAGTCTGAAAGACGTGCTGGTTAAGTGCATTGGCTATGCAAAATTCTTCCTTAGTTACCTGAACAGGCGCCGAAGTGTGGCGACTATGGTATTTTCACAGTAACTTCAGTGCAGTGTTAATGTAAGCTGACTTGTGACACCAATAAATAAACTTTAAATCTATTTATCTAGATCACTAGTTGATAATTACAGATTTGTAATGTTTTCCCTTCAAGACAAGTCTCTTATTCTGTTAATTTGATCATACAGATACTTGGAAGTAATTGGAAGGAAACAGCTTGATTGCATATGTGATATTACATGATGCACTATAACAGAAAATCTCAATTGTTTTCATCTATCATCTGAACCCAATTTTAGTTGATGCAGGATGACATCTGAGCTAAAGAATTAGTTCTGCTGTGTAATTGCTGGATGTCTGTTTGAGTGACAACAGCTGATTTAAGGGAGATAATGTTCTCGGTGTGTGTTAGAAAAGCAGAATGGTGTAGTGAAATTCTAGAAAGTTTCTTGCCAAATGAAAGTGGCTCTTCACACGAGCCCTTCTCTGTTTTTCTTCTGGCTCGCCCATCAGAAACTTTTGAGGATTTCACCTTGAAATCATTCCAATAGCTTTATGCAAACTGCGGCATCATTGCACACTCTCCAAAATTAACATTTTGGAACATTATTTCCCGATTAAGAGAATATTTGATTGTGCTGAAACCCCCATTCATTTCCCTGTCCAGGTGCACAGTATTCCAATTACAGCCACTTTTCTAGATCGTATAAGCAGTGACTTTTCCCTGTCCACAAAAATGCAACCATTTAAAGTGACATTCCAATAAAATCTTACACTGGGTTTAAAAATGTGTGCTTTTATTAATTTTATAAGGAAAAATGTAAAAAGTACTGAAAATCAATAGCCTTGACTTGACCCACCCCAATGCATTGTGGGCAGGCAGGATGTTCAGTGTGTGTCTGGAGGAAGCTGCCATTTGTTGTTTTCTCTAAAGGAAACCTGCAGCCACTCTTAGCCCCAACAGTCAACTTTCCACTGACCCAAGACCTCCCAATTGCCCACCATCCACAACAGCTTTCTCCCCTCACCCCCCCCCCCCCCCCTCATCCACTTCTGATTGCTGATTTTCCTCCCCTATTCAGTCATGCTTCTTTTCCTCCTCAATGATCACCACTCTCATGCTGTGGTTGATTCCTTTTGTTTAAAGTTTATTTATTAGTATCACAAGTCTTACTCTGCAATGAAGTTACTGTGAAAACCCCCTAGTCGCCACATTCCAGCGTGCCTGTTCGGGTACACTGAGGGAGAATTTGGCACGGCCAACAATGGGTCCATAGCAGATGTAGCAGGTCCACAGCTGACGCCATTTTCCAGGTCCTACACTCAACCCTGGAACACCTAGATAACAAGGACACCTATGTCAGACTCCTATTTATTGACTGCAGCTCAGCCTTCAACACCATTATTCCCACGAAACTCATCTCCAAACTCCATGGCCTGGGCCTTGGCACTTCCCCCTGCGACAGAATCCTGAACTTCCTAACTCACAGACCACAATCAGTGAGAATAGGCAACAACATCCCCTCCACGATCATCCTCAACACTGGTGCCCCACAAGGCTGTGTTCTCAGACCCCTACTATACTCCTTATACACCTATGACTGTGCGGTCAAATTCCCCTCCAATTCGATTTTCAAGTTTGCTGACGACACCACTCTAATGGGTCGGATCTCAAACAATGACAAGACAGAGTACAGGAATGAGATAGAGAATCTGGTGAACTGGTGTGGCAACAATAACCCCTCTCTCAATGTCAACAAAACAAAGGAGATTGTCATCGACTTCAGGAAGCGTAAAGGAGAACATGCCCCTGTCTACATCAATGGGGACAAAGTAGAAAGGGTCAAGAGTTTCAAGTTTTTAGGTGTCCAGATCACCAACAACCTGTCCTGGTCCCCCCATGCCAACACTATAGTTAAGAAAGCCCACCAATGCCTCTACTTTCTCAGAAGACTAAGGAAATTTGACATGTCAGCTACAACTCTCACCGACTTTTACAAATGCACCATAGAAAGCATTCTTTCTGGTTGTAATCACAGCTTGGTATGGCTCCTACTCTGCGCAAGACCGCAAGGAACTACAAAAATTCGTGAATGTAGCCCAATCCATCACGCAAACCAGCCCCCCATCCATTGACTCTGTCTACACTTCCTGCTGCCTTGGCAAAGCAGCCAGCATAATTAAGGACCCCACGCACCCCGGACATTCTCTCTTCCACCTTCTTCCTTCGGGAAAAAGATACAAAAGTCTGAGGTCACGTACCAACCGACTCAAGAATAGCTTCTTCCCTGCTGCCATCAGACTTTTGAATGGTCCTACCTCACATTAAGTTGATCTTTCTCTACACCCTAGCTATGACTGTAACACTACATTCTGCATTCTCTCGTTTCCTTCTCTATGAACGGTATGTTTTGTTTGTATAGCGCGCAAGAAACAATACTTTTCACTATGTTAATACATGTGACAGTAATAAATCAAATTTTTAAAAAATCAAATCAATGCACCTAACCAGCGCGTCTTTCAGACTGTGGGAGGAAACCTCAGCACGCGGAGGAAACCCATGCAGACACGGGGAGAATATGCAGACTCTGCACAGACAGTGACCCAAGCCAGGAATCGAACCCAGTCCTGGCACTGTAAGGCAGTAGTGCTAACCGCTCTGCCACCCTGTTGCCCTTCATTGCTGGGCAGGTTGCTAATTAGGCTGTTTGCCAGGCAGAAATGGAACAAAAATGTCTTAATGAGCCCCCTTCCCCCGGTGCTCACGAATACCAGAGGCCAATGGTTATTACCGTGCACATTTCTCTGTCAACTGGAATAACATGATCCTAGTCTTGAGATGAGGGTGGGCTGTTCTAACTGTGCATGATTGCTCGATTATGAACTTGGCATCAATTAGAAGGGATAGATTTTGCTTTGTCATCTTATTGCATAATACTTGGTAATGGAGAAACCTCCTGGTATTTTGATCACTGATGAGCTCCTTGTATTACCGCAGTGCCATGTTTTGTTTAAATTAGTTAGATTAATCAGCAAAGTTCACAGTTTTTACGCACTGTAAACTGGACACAGCAGTTGCCTGGAAGTAATTAGGTGATCTGTACACAGAACCAGTTGTCTGCTGGTGATCTTTGTAAATATATTATCAATGGAAAGCATTGATCGCTAGTCCATCAGTTGGTGTACGATTTGTTCAACACAAGTGACCAGACGGAGTGGATTTGATAGACAAGACACAGGTTTTGATTACAAAAAGGGTATTCAATTTAAACGTGTATTTGTATGTCACTGGGAAAAGATCTGTCGGTGGGAAAGGCAGCTGTATTACAGTCATAAATTATCTTGGAATAAGCTATATCGCCCTTAGTGCCAGAAAAGATAGTCGGGGCTGAAATTTACTCCTCTGCTGCATTTTAAACAAAGAATCAGTATTTTCTGTTTACATAATCACTTCTGTTAATTAACTCTTGCTGCAGTAGGTTCATTGGAACAATGTCATCTTTCTGAGGATTAGGATAATGATTTGGGTTTTGAGGTGAGAAATCCTCATGTTGCGAAATGGTGGTAAGGGAATGTGAAGACCATGCTTGGCACCAACCTACACCGACAGCAGGCGAGTGGCTGGGATTCCAGAGCTCACTTCAAAAGAAAATACAATCTGCATTGGTAGAAAGGCACAAGAAAGCTGATCTCAAATTATAGTATTTACAATCCCCGTAGAGGCTGAAAACGTTTAAAAAGAGATCCAAACTGCCAGTTAATAGCTGAAAATGATGATACAAGATTTGACGTTTTAAGATTTGCATAAAACAAATGACAAAAAACACTAATTAAACACCTTTTTAAGGCATCTTATACTTTAAACTACGGAAAAGAATGTTCCTCTTTTATACTTATCCCACATTGCCCTCTCCACAGTCCTTTTAGCAAACGCTTCACAGTCACTTCCAACTTCCAGAGGATTCATGTTGTCCTGTTTTACCAAGCAGTAAATTTGAGTGACTGTCTGCAGGTGCTTTGATGCTTTCCTCAGTTGTCAGAGATTCCCAAATCCATTGCCAGCAGTAAAGCCTGCTCCATCCCATCCCATCCCGGTCATGACAAATCTCTTACATTCCTTAGATGACTGCAGAATACATCTCTTCAGCTGAAGACAGTCTCCCTCCCGCTCTGGTTTTGGTTGTACACAAAGAACCTGCAGCTTCCTCTCTCTACGAACCACACCAACTGCTGTTCGTTTACACTCCTTTCCTTTCTTCTTCTGTCCAAATGTTTGGGGCCAGCAGGTTTCTGAACTGTAAGCACAGCTGCCCTTTTCTTCTGTTCCCAGGAATGAGAACTTTGTACTTTACTCAACAGGCCCCTTGACTTCTCCTGCCTAATGAGAAGCCGGACTTTTATCACTCTTATCATTAATATAAGATTAATATAAGATTTGGATGAGAATATAGGAGGCATCGTTAGTAAGTTTGCAGATGACACCAAGATTGGTGGCATAGTGGACAGTGAAGAAAGCTATCTCCAATTGCAACGGGATCTTGACCAATTGGGCCAGTGGGCTGACGAATGGCAGATGGAGTTCAATTTAGACAAATGCGAGGTGATGCATTTTGGTAGATTGAACCAGGGCAGGACTTACTCAGTTAATGGTAGGGCGTTGGGGAGAGTTACAGAACAAAGAGATCTTGGGGTACATGTTCATAGCTCCTTGAAAGTGGAGTCACAGGTGGAGAGAGTGGTGAAGAAGGCATTCGGCATGCTTGGTTTCATCCGTCAGAACATTGAATACAGGAGTTGGGACGCCTTGATGAAGTTGTACAAGACATTGGTAAGGCCACACTTGGAATACTGTGTGCAATTCGACCTATTATAGAAAGGATATTATTAAACTAGAAAGAGTGCAGAAAAGATTTACTAGGATGCTACCAGAACTTGATGGATTGAGTTAGGAGAGGCTGAATAGACTGGGACTTTTTTCCCTGGAGCGTAGGGGGCTGAGGGGTAACCTTATAGAGGCCTATAAAATAATGCAGGGCATAGACAAGGTAGATAGTCAATATCTTTTCCCAAAGGTAGGGAAGTCTAAAACTAGAGGGCATAGGTTTAAGGTGAGAGGGGAGAGATACAAAAGTGTCCAGAGGGTCAATGTTTTCACACACAGGGTGGTGAGTGTCTGGAACAAGCTGCCAGAGGTAGTAGTAGAGGCGGGTACAATTTTATCTTTTAAAAAGCATTTAGACAGTTACATAGGTACGATGGGTATAGAGGGATATGGGCCAAATGCAGGCAATTGGGATTAGCTAAGGGGTTTTAAAAAAAACAGGGCGGCATGGACAAGTTGGGCCGAAGGGTCTGTTTCCATGCTGTAAACCTCTATGACTCTGACTCTATTATCATTTTAACCTAAATGTAAAGATACAGGTCAGAACTTTCTGACCAATCACATCGGCAGGATCTTCCAATTACACTGGTGAAATCATCCAGTCCTGCCCACGGTGCACCCTGGCCATGGTCTTCCCGGTGACGAGGGCTGCGTTCAATGAGAAACCCCGTTGACAATGGCAGGACCAGAAGATCCTTTCGCTGGCCAATGGTGGGTCACCTCTTCCACTGAGAAACACATAACGGGTTGCACAGAAAATAAACCTCAATTGTTACACGGTGGACTGTATAACTCAGAGAGAGATGACATTTTGTAAAATTTGCATGAAGATATTGTTGGGTTGAATTTAATGTTGAGGATGCTTGAGTTGATGTGTATTTTTGGAAATGTATGAGTATTGCTATAAGGAGTTTGATGAGTAAAATTGGGTAAAAATAACCCCCTTGGATTAAAATTCTACTATATACAAGGATATTGTGGGTTGAAAAAGAAATTTTGAATTTAAAAAAAATTAAAGTTCTGTTCGTCAAAATGAAAGAGACAAGTTGCTGCTTGTTCGATGTTCCTGAACTCTCACTAAGATGAACTCTTAAGACATCCCGTGCTGTCTTGCAGTGCACTGTGACTGCCTACGCTAATGGAATTTACTTTGATTTTATTTATTTTATCTTAAAATCAGAGAATAGAATGAACCAACACAGGAATAAAAACTTAAATGGAACTCAGGAATGAACAAGCCTTCCCTGTGTCCAGTCATGTAGAATCTTTGGTGAATGAATTGAGACCTGAACAAATGTTCATGGAATCTTAGAAACCTTGGATAGAGAATCTTACCCAGGCCCACACACACCATCCCCCTTTAATCCCACGCATTTACCTAACCTACACATCTTGGGACACTAAGGGGCAATTTAGCATGGCCAATCCACCTAATCTGCACATCTTTGGACTGTGGGATCAAACCGAAGCACCCGGAGGAAACCCTGCAGACACACAGACAGTCATCCAAGGCTGGAATTGAACCTGGGTCCCTGGAGCTGAGAGGCAGCAGTGCTAACCATTGTGCCACTGTGCCTCCCACTAAATGTTCCCATTGATTATTGCGAATTCTGTACTGTGGGCTGTATATAGTCTTGTGTCCTAACTAGCTGACGTGTATTTGCATTTATCACAGTAAGAAGTTTAACAACACCAGGTTAAAGTCCAACAGGTTTATTTGGTAGCAAATGACTTTGCATTTATCAGCAGGAATGTTCATTTTGTATATGGCACCATTGTACGCACCTCAGTGATCGTCAAGTCAAAAGTCCCCATTAATAAATCTGTTTTGTTATTGGCTTTGCTGGCAATAAAGGTTGGGAGCGAGGCAAAACTGGATGCAATTGTACAAAGTCAAAATCTACCCCATTTAACACTTTGGGAACTTAGTGATTGAATCACATCCAAGATTTGAACATGAATTTCACAATATATAATTGCACAAGTCAGAGGATGTGAGAGAGAAACATTTTCTATGTGAAAATGTCCAAAGCTCTCCATAAATCATTGTACAATATGTAAGCCGAATACAGTTTTAAATTAGTTTCAATAGTGCTGTGCACTGTTAATAAATACTCAGAACTGAATGTGATGCTGAGTATTAGATATCTGCTTCAATCCCATTATTGATTCTGTTATTTTATTAAAATAAAGCAGTACAAGCTCTAACACAAGTTTCATTTACTGGTTAACATAAAATCTTTCTTGGTCCTCAGCAAACGTGCTGTATTGGAAGCCATGAGGCTATGAGACGTTGACTTTGTGTATCTTTCTTCTCCCAGTCTGAAGTTTAATGAGGTCCACATTAATATTAATGCCGCTGTTTCCTGCCAAGTTGTTTCATTCTTGTTAAGTTCCTCAAAGCTTCCCAAATAGAAATATGACATTTCCTTATTAGACAATCAGTACTAAACATTACAAAATGTAAACCAAGCAATACCTTTTTTTTAAAAAAAATTGTGCGCTGTGGACATTGTTGTCCATCCCTAATTGCTTTTGGGAAGGTTTTTTGGACTGCTACAGTCCGCGTGGTGTAGTTATGCTCACCATGTGCTGTTAGGAAGGCAGTTCCAGCAATAGTGATGGAACAACAATATAGTCCCAAGTCTGTATGTGGGAGGTAAAATAAAGACTGCGATGAAGTGGAAACATTTGAGAGGACTATTTTTAGAAGTTATACAAAAGTTGTAAACAATTCCTGCAAATTTCTCATTTGAGATCAAGCATACCATAACAAGTATTACTGTTTTCAGTTCAAGAATTTACATTTTATATCATGTTCAGTTAAACAATGATAATTCCCATTTCAGTACAAGATACATAACTTGATAATTTAAAGGTTATATAATTTTACTTTAGTTTTGTGTTAGAATGCACGATTATTAAAATTATTTTAATTTCCTTGTTTCAACAGAGCCAACAGTCATCAGGGGAAGACATGGAGATATCAGATGACGAAGCAAATACAAGTCCAATAACCAGTGCAGAGTGTACAGAAACAATTGTGGTCAGCTCCTCTGCTTCTGCTATACCCATACCACCACCGGGATTCCATCCACTACCCCCACCACCTCAAACTGGATTTCCATTGCCGCCACCTCTTCCTCCCCCTCCCCCACCTCCTCCAACCCATCCCACTGTTGCTGTTCCACCTCCTCCACTTCCTTCTCGTCCAGACTTGTGCCCTCCTGGTGTGCCACCTCCACCCCCTCCGCCGCCGCCACCTCCTCCACCACCGCCACCACCTCCCCCTCCCCTGCTTCCCCACCTTCATCCATTCCCTCCCAGCATGTATCCATTGATGTCCATGGACCTAATGAACTGCATAGGCAATCAATGGGGGAGCATGCAGATGTCCTTTCAGATGCAGACTCAGATGCTGAGCCGTATGATGCAAGGTCAAGGGCCTTCTCCTTACCCACCTTTCATAGCTGGTGGAATGAACTTGCAGTTTGGAAATATGCAACCGTACCGCCCATATCTTATCAATTCAAGTCTTGCTCATGGTCAGCAATGGACTCCGTTGCCAAAGTTTGATCCCACCGTCCCACCACCTGGGTATGAAGTCAAGAAGGAGGATCCTCACAAAGCCACCATTGATGGAGTCCTGCTGGTGGTCATGAAGGAACTTAAAAACATAATGAAGCGAGACTTGAATCGCAAAATGGTTGAGATGGTGGCTTTTAGGACTTTTGATGAATGGTGGGAGAGGAAAGAACGTAAAGCAAAGGTAAACTACTCTTTTTACAGTTACATTTTGGTATTGAAGTGTCTCCTGTATTTCAGAGGTAATGCTGACATTTTGTTGAAAATGCATTCTGTTGCTGTCCCTGTTACAATTCACCATACTTTTAATACTTTTTACTACGCAAAGGATTTGCTCATGAATAATTCCCCTGGAGTCTACATAAGAATATATCTCTCTCTTTCACAGGGTATGCATAATGTTGGAATTGACAGAGTTACCTCTTTATATGCTGCTACCTCAGTATGATACAAAACTGACCGGTACACCATTCCTAAAATAGATTCTCCTATTGAAAGCTTATCTGGGCAAGAACTTGCAAATGAATGTTTAGGTACGAGTTGATCAGGAAGGGCATTGGAGCCCAAGACTTTCTGGTTGGTGTTATTTGAATTCTAACATTAATTTATATAGTGTTACAATAGTGAACGGGAAACCTAGGCTTGGATATCCTATTGGTGATTGTGATCATTGGTTGGAAATTGTGCATTGTATACTCTAAGGTAAGGATCTCAAAAATAGTTGGCTGCAGCCTTTCTGAACTAAGAATTAAATTGTTTCAGAATAAAATGTTATCCTTTTTACATTGATTGGCACAAAATTAGCACAGGTTAATAGAGCAAAAATAAACAACATCAACACATGAATCGATAGATATTATATCAAAGAATTGTCTCTTTTTAGGGATGTTGCATTGTTTTTAAATATGTGCTCGGTTGTTTCTGGGATTGTGCTAGTTGGCAAAGGCCTAATTCTTCACAGGTTTTTAACAATATTTTATTACTTGAGTTTGATGGTTTCCAGGTGTTCACTTTGACAGTCAATGTACAAAGTTACGAAAACCATGCTAATGGTTTGGCCACGGTGTGCGGCACACTTATTAGCGAAATAAACTTAGACAAGAACAATATCAACTGAAGCAAACAGGAAATGATCAGATGAGGTTATTACTAATTCCTTGCTGCCTGGAGATATTTGTCACCAAGACCATAAGACATAAGAGCAGAAATAGACCATTCGGCCCATTGAGTCTGCTTCGCCATTCAATCAGTTAATGACTGGTCTGCTATGATCATTAATTCCACTTTCCCACCTTATTTCTATAATCTTTGATTCCCATACTGGTTTAAATCTGTCTACCTCGGCCTTGAACATATTTGATGACCCAGCCTCTACAACCCTCTGCGGTAAAGAATTCCACAGATTCACTACCCTCTGAGAGAAGAAATTCCTCCTCATTTCTGTTTTAAATGGGCCACCCTCACTCTGTGATTATGCCTTTGGCTCTAGACTCTCCCACAAGAGGAAACATCCTCTCAGCATCTGCCCTATCAAGCCCCTGAGAATTGTGATAAGGTCACCACTCATTCTTCTAAACTCCGGTGAGTACATGTCCAACCTACTCGACCTCTCCTGATAAGAAAATCCCTGCATAGCCGGCATCAAACAAATGAACCTTCCCTAGACAGCCTCCAATGTCAGTACATTTGGATTTGTGCTTCTTGTATCAGGGTCCTGTTCTCTCAGCTTAAGAACTTCCTCCTGCAAACCTCATTAAAATCTATTTGAATATTATTAGAAAACACAGTGGCCTGAATATTATGAGTTACGAAGGCTGGGGAGGGGCAGAGATCTGGATGTGAAGAGCAGAAGCACTGGTTTCCCTGCATGCTGTAGAATTAACCCGGCAGTGTGCACCTTGACAGGTTCCCCACTCAGAATTCATCCTGACTGACAAACCAGAGGATTCAGATTTAAAGTAATTGCCAAAAGAACAACAAGGAAGATGAGAATTATTTTTAACCTCACGAGTTGGAATGAAAGGGTTGCGGAAGCAATTTCAGTGGGAACTTTCAAAGGGAAAATGGATAAAATCTTTTTTAAAAAGTACAGATTTTCAGGACAATGGGAAGGGATGGGGCTGCGGAATGATTTGGATATTTTTTCTAAAGAGCGAGCACAGGCTATGTCGCTGCCTTCTATGCGGTTAAATTTCTAAATTCTGAGAATAATTAGTGGATTTAGATAAAGAAGACGAGGCATAGTTGATGTAGACAAACCAAATCTGGTGATGAATTGCTGGGCCATTTATGTTCTGAGTTTGTGGCCTTTTGTACTAACAGAGAAAAAAGTGGGGGTGTGTGAGAAGGGAATGCACTAAATATTGGGTAGAAAGCTCCGTATATTTAATACAGTCAGTCCGCAGCTTTAGAAACTCAGTGATTAGTAAATTCTCCTATGGTGTGAACGCATGGTTGGTTTGGGTGAATGGGGGCTGGGAAAACTATTTAGATCAATAGGTTTATAATTAGCTTTTGGACTAATTTGCTAATTGGTGAAGGAAGCCAGTTATTTAAATGGGTTAAATCATTTTTTTAAAAAATCTGTGGTTGGTGAAGGAAAAGTAATTCGGCTGAGCTGCTTGTAATTGGTAGTCAATTCAGTGCTGTCAAATGTCTGCACGAGCAGTGATAATTTAGAGGAAATGTTCTTGACATGGTAGGGTAATGGTCAGAATTGCTTTATCCACGTTACTTGGGTGGCAGCTGATTTGTTGTTCTGTTTGCAAATCATGGTATTATTTTTAGGGATGTCTGATTAATGCATCAATACTCCAGAGCTTTTGAACTGGGAGCTCCTAACCAGGTTTGAACAGGGTGGAGGGGGGGTGGGGGTGGAAGCATCTAATCAGTTTACTGGGCTTGGCCTCTTAATTCGTTAATGTGCAGCTCAGTAGATTTTAGTGCTGGTAGGTGAAGCACATGTTGTTGACTGCACAATAAGCAGCTGGTGTGTAACATTTAATATTACACTCTGCTGAGTGGCAATCCAAACAGTTGAGCAACCCCAATATTCCTAATGGGCCTTGGGGGGGAAGGGGGGGGGTGATTGTGTCTATCCAACATTGTGCGCCCATTCCTGCTATGTTGTGTCAGATGTTAGGCTGTTGTTTCGGATATAGCCTTGCCAGACTTATTAAACAACTTTTCTCAGTGAAATCATCAATACCGTTTCCCATCCAAATGCTTTTCAAGCAATTCTTAGATCCTTGCACCTGATTGCCAGCCATTTGTTTAATGCTAATTTGCGCAGGAAGGAATGACTTGCCTTTTCAGTCTAGTCAAGCTCCCGACACCTTTTAGTTTGGTGGCTGAATGAAAAACTTTGGTGCTTGCGTCCCTTAAATGTCCGTACCAAACTAAATAACCATCACCATTCATGGTTCATGTGGTAAGGAGGTGTAAATGTCAATATTTGCTGAAAGCGTTATGCATTGATCACTCCTAACTATACTCGGGTTTTGTGATAAACTAATCAGCTTTTACTATGTTTGGTAAGATATATTTGTAGTGGGAGACTACAATAGTGGGAGACTACAATAGTGGGAGACTACAATAGTGGGAGACTACAATTTGTAGTGGGAGACTACAATTTGTAGTGGGAGACTTCAATTTCCCTGGTATAGATTGGAAATCGCGTAGGGCTGGGAGTCTGAATGGGGAGGCATTTGTAAAATGCGTACAGGAAGGTTCTTTGGAACAATATGTAGATAGCCCGACTCGAGAGGGGGCTAGATTGGACCTGGTACTGGGGAATGAGCCCGGTCAGGTCTTCAAAGTTTTGGTAGGGGAACATGTGGCAAATAGTGACCACAATTCTGTTAGCTTTAGGATAGTGATGGAAAAGGATGAGTGGTGTCCCAAGGGTAAGGTGTTGAATTGGGGGAAGGCTAACTTTAGTGGGATTAGGCAGAAATTGGCAGCTGTTGATTGGGAGAGGCTGTTTGAGGGTAAATCCACATCTGGCATGTGGGAGTCTTTTAAGGAACAGTTGTTAGGGCTGCAGGATAGGCATGTGCCTGTAAAAAACAAGGATAGGAAGGGTAGGATTCGAGAACCGTGGATAACCAGGGAAATTGAGCGATTGGTCATAAAGAAAAGAGAGGCGTACGTTAGGTCCAGGCAGCTAAAAACGGAGGGAGCTCTGGAGGAATACAAAGAAAGTAGGAAAGAACTCAAACGAGGAATTAGAAGGGCAAAAGGGGGTCACGAAATGTCCTTGGCAGACAGGATTAAGGAGAATCCCAAGGCATTTTATTCATATGTTAGGAACAAAAGGGTTGTCAGGGAAAAAATCAGACCTCTCAGGGACAAAAGTGGGGAATTATGCTTGGAGCCCAAAGAAGTAGGGGAGATCCTAAATGAATACTTTGCGTCGGTATTCACAAAGGAGAGGGATGTGTTGACTGGGAGTGTCTCGGAGGGGAGTGTTGACCCGTTAGAGAAAATCTCCATTACAAGGGAGGAAGTGTTAGGTTTTTTAGGGAATATAAAGACTAACAAATCCCCAGGGCCTGATGGAATCTATCCCAGGCTGCTCAGGGAGACGAGAGGTGAAATCGCTGGGCCTCTGACGCAAATCTTTGTCTCGTCACTGGACACAGGTGAGGTCAGTAAGAAGTTTAACAACACCAGGTTAAAGTCCAACAGGTTTATTTGGTAGCAAAAGCCACACAAGCTTTCGAGGCTCTGAGCCCCTTCTTCAGGTGAGTGGGAATTCTGTTCACAAACAGAACTTATAAGACACAGACTCAATTTACATGAATAATGGTTGGAATGCGAATACTTACAACTAATCCAGTCTTTAAGAAACAAAACAATGGGAGTGGAGAGAGCATCAAGACAGGCTAAAAAGATGTGTATTGTCTCCAGACAAGACAGCCAGTGAAACTCTGCAGGTCCACGCAACTGTGGGAGTTACAAATAGTGTGACATAAATTCTGATTCTAGGATCGCATGATAAAGACTCAGGAGGAAAAAAGCAGAAATATTTATGTGAAATAGTGTGACATAAACCCAATATCCCGGTTGAGGCCGTCCTTGTGTGTGCGGAACCTGGCTATCAGTTTCTGCTCCGCGACTCTGCGCTGTCGTGTGTCGCGAAGGCCGCCTTGGAGAACGCTTACCCGAATATCAGAGGCCGAATGCCCGTGACCGCTGAAGTGCTCCCCAACAGGAAGAGAACAGTCTTGCCTGGTCCCAGAGGATTGGAGGATAGCTAATGTGGTCCCGTTATTTAAGAAGGGTAGGAAGGATAACCCGGGAAATTATAGGCCGGTGAGCTTGACGTCTGTGGTCGGGAAGTTGTTGGAGAGGATTCTTAGAGATAGGATGTATGCGCATTTAGAAAGGAATAAACTCATTAACGACAGTCAGCATGGTTTTGTGAGAGGGAGGTCATGCCTCACTAACCTGGTGGAGTTTTTTGAAGAAGTGACGAGAATGGTTGACTAGGGAAGGGCCGTGGATGTTGTCTATATGGACTTTCGTAAAGCGTTTGACAAAGTCCCTCATGGTAGGTTGGTGCAAAAGGTTGGATCTCATGGGATAAAGGGGGAGGTGGCTAGATGGATGGAGAACTGGCTTGGTCGCAGAAGACAGAGGGTGGTAGTGGAAGGGTCTTTTTCCGGCTGGATGCCTGTGACTAGTGGTGTTCCGCAGGGCTCTGTATTGGGACCTCTGCTGTTCATGATTTATATAAACGATCTGGAAGAAGGTGTAACTGGGGTGATCAGTAAGTTTGCGGATGACATGAAAATGGCTGGACTTGCAGATAGTGAAGAACATTGTCAGAGGCTACAGAAGGATATAGATAGGCTGGAAATTTGGGCAAAGAAATGGCAGATGGAGTTCAATCCAGATAAATGCGAAGTGATGCATTTTGGTAGAACTAACGTAGGGGGGAGCTATACGATAAATGGCAGAACCATAAAGGGTGTAGATACGCAGAGGGACCTGGGTGTGCAAGTCCACAGATCCTTGAAGGTGACGTCTCAGGTGGAGAAGGTAGTGAATAAGGCATATGGCATGCTTGCCTTTATAGGACAGGGCATAGAGTATAAAAGTTGGGGTCTGATGTTGCAGTTGTATAGAACGTTGGTTCGGCCGCATTTGGAATACTGCGCCCAGTTCTGGTCGCCACACTACCAGAAGGACGTGGAGGCTTTAGAGAGAGTGCAGAGGAGGTTTACCAGGATGTTGCCTGGTATGGAAGGGCTTAGTTATGAGGAGAGATTGGGTAAACTGGGGTTGTTCTCACTGGAAAGACGGAGGATGAGGGGTGACCTAATAGAGGTGTATAAAATTATGAAAGGCATAGATAGGGTGAACGATGGGAAGCTTTTTCCCAGGTCGGTGGTGATGTTCACGAGGGGTCATAGGTTCAAGGTGAGGGGGGGGAGGTTTAACACGGATATCAGAAGGACGTATTTTACACAGAGGGTGGTGGGGGCCTGGAATGCGCTGCCGGGCAAGGTGGTGGCGGCGGACACACTGGGAACATTTAAGACTTATCTAGATAGCCACATGAACGGAGTGGGAATGGAGGGATACAAAAGAATGGTCTAGTTTGGACCAGGGAGCGGCGCGGGCTTGGAGGGCCGAAGGGCCTGTTCCTGTGCTGTATTGTTCTTTGTTCTTTATATTATTTGAATGCAATTAACAAAAGTTCCCGAGACTGGGTGTTTGATCTCTGTCCGTTGTACTTGGTAAAACCTTTGTCTTTTGGTCAGTGACAGTGTTGGGAAAAGTCTGTCTGCTTTCAAATTTCACAGTTTGTCATTGTGCATGTTGCATGTCTGCTCGAGGCTGACTTGACACAAAGCTGTCACTGCGCAGTCTCTCAGGACGGTGTTAAGAGACCAACTAAGGATCGACAGAAAGTTTAAATGGTGCACAATATAGTCAAAGCAAAACTGTTAGATGAAGAGGGATCTCCTTCTGTAGTAAAGCGTGTTATTAATTTCCACACAAGCAGCAAGTTATTAGCAGTGTTGAATTTGTTGCTAGGATATCTGTGTTTGAAATGCGGTTGTAAATCCTAGTAATCTCCATTCTCCTACCCCTAGGGGTATGGTTTTCTCGAGAGACCAAGTTTTTGCCAGTCTCTACTGAGACATCTGCAGGTGAGAGCAAAAACATGCTGCCCTGGCCTCTCCTTACAATCTAATAAATATCCTCCTTGAACAAGGGCAACTGGGGATGGGCAATAAATGCTGGCCCGTCAGTGACGCCCATGTCCCACAAATGAATAAAAAGAACGCCACATTTGGCCAAAAATAATATAAATGAAAATGCCTCTAAGAAATTTCCTGTGTATTCAAACTTATTTTCTGGTAGTTAAACGAGACTTTATATTTAACAGGTTAAATATAAAGCACAATTTAAAGAATCATACTTGCGCAATAAATATCCTCTCACCTGCTCCAGAGTTAGCTATGCCTCTAGTCAAGCTGTTCCAGTATAGCTGCAATACTAGCATCTGCCCACCTGAGTGGAAAATTGCCCAGGTGAAATCATAGAAACCCTACTGTGCAGAAAGAGGCCATTTGGCCCATCGAGTCTGTACCGACCACAATCCCACCCAGGCCCTACTCACATATTCCTACATATTTACCTGCTAAGGACACTAAGGGGCAATTGTAGCATGGTCAATCAACCTAACCCACACATCTTTGGACTGTGGGAGGAAACCGGAGCACTCGGAGGAAACCCACGCAGACACGAGGAGAATGTGCAAACTCCACACAGACAGTGACCCAAGCCGGGAATCAAACCCAGGTCCCTGGAGCTGTGAAGCAGCAGTGCTAACCACTGTGCTACTGTGCCACCCAGGTATGTTCTGTCCACAAAGAACAGGTCAAATTTAATCCAATCAATTGCTGCCTCATCAGCAAAGTGACGAAAGGAGTTGTTGGCATTGCTATCAAGTAACACTTAGCCATCAATAACCTGATAACCAATCCTCACTTCACCAAGCCTTGTTATATCCTTGATCCAATGATAAACAAAGGGGTTGGATTCTGGAGGTGAGGTGAGTGTGACATCAAGGTAGTATTTGGCTGATTTGTGATTAGAGTCAATGAGAACTGAGGTGGTGGGGATGGAGGGAAGCCACTCCACTGACGGAGTCGAACCTAGAACAGAGAAAGATGGTTGTGATTCCTCGGGGCAGTGTGCTTGGCCTAACCATATTCAACTGCTGAAGTCTCTATCATAGGGTCAGAAGCAGGGATGTTTGCTGATGATTGCACAGTGTTCAGTTCCATTAGAAATGCCACAGAGAATGAAGCAGTCCATGCTGGGATGCAGCAAACCCTGGACAACTTCGAGGCTTGGACTGCTGAGTAGCAAGTGACCTTTGTGCCACTTGTATACCAGGAAATGACCATCTCCAACAAGAAGGCATCTAATCACCTCCCCATGACATTCAGTGGTATTAACATTATTGACATTATTGATTCCTCCATTATTAACATTTTAAGAGCCAATATTGATCAGAAACTCATTGGACTAAGTACGTAAATGAGTAAAAATAGCAATTGTGTGATGCATATTGTGTGAACATTGTAGCCAGCACCATCGGCATCAGTGACAACCAGAAACTACCTGCATTTTGGGGGAAAAAAATCTATTATTACACTGCTGGGTGCTTCTCCAGGTTGTAGACATATGAAATTACACATACTACTGTAATGAAAGCCTAGTGATGACACTGAAAACTTTATGAAAGGAATATCTACACATTAACACATGCAGAACATAATTAAGTTGTAAGCTAAATTGAATGACTCTTTACTGTAATGGTGATTTACAGGAATACTGCAGCAAGTGTCAAAAACCCCAAACTCATGATAATTAGCTTTTTGCATAAATCAGTGGACACCTGGGACCTGGTATTACTGGTTTAGAAAAAAGTCCTGAATATCCACTGCTGCTAAAACCTGAGGAAGATCAGCATATCCGTCCTGGGATTACACATGCTGTCCTGCTCCTTTTATTATGTGAGGTTCTTTACCTGCTTTTAGAATATTCACCTGAATTATATCAGTAGAACAAGCAATACAACACAAGTGTGAACACTCAGGACATGGGCTTTTTGCACGTCCTCACTCACCTGATGAAGGAGCCTGAGACTCCGAAAGCTAGTGCCAAATAAACCTGTTGGACTTTAACCTGGTGTTGTGAGACTTCTTACTGTTTTTGCACGTGGCCATGATAGCTGCTGGAGCACCATGCGGTATGTTCCAGAGGGAGCGCAGACTGTGCTGAGTGAAATGGCTTGTTTCTGTCTGGAAACAAATCAATGACTAGGTTACTAGGACCACCTGGGAACTAGGTCAGCTGCCCAATTCACAGAGGTGGGCAGCCTGTTAAGATGGTTGAGGCCCAGTTTGGGGATGAATTTCTGCCACCTTGCTGGGGGGCCTTCCCATCGCATGTAGAGGTCACCCACTCAATGGTGGTGGCCTCCTTCTGGTATGCTGGGGTGTGGGGGAGAACATTGGAGTCAGAGGCTACATGCAGCAAAGAGGCTGCATTTATAATAAACAGCAATCGTGCAGAGACTGATCAAATGGAGATGTTTCCCCTACAACCCAATTCATCTACCAGTATGGGTGCCAGTTGTTTGGTCAATGTTCTGCAATAAGGCGGCGCCACTATGGTCTGTAACCTGCCTCAGCAATGCCCACCAATACTGGCTTCTGATAGGGCTGGCAGTACTGGAGTCCACCTTATTAGGATGGCAATCTCCAAGACCACCTCCTGGAAGATTAATGTTCCAGTCTGCCTGGCAGCAACTGCAGCCTTTTGGTCCCAATGTCAGAGTCCCCAAAGTCTGCAGGAAATCTCCGCTCTCTGACTCAATTTATAGTAACCTTACCACAAAACCTGCTTTGAGTTAGAGGTTCATCTCAGATGTTAGTAGAAAACTGAGCCAGCTGTTCCATGTCTCGCATGATATTCAATTCCATGGCATGGTAGAACTTGCTTCGTATTCATACCATTGTGTCAGCCTGTGTGGCTAAGAACACTGTGCCAAGGAATAACAGCAGAGACCCTATGGCAGCAGGAATGGAACCCACACCCCACCATTAAAATCCACTTGCTCATCACAGATCCCATAGCCTGCCCGCCCGGCTTCAACCTGCCACGCCAACACTGGGCATTCCTCTACCGTTTCTGCACTGGCCAAGGCCTTTGTGCAGCAAATTGGCACAAGTTGGTGTGGCACAGTGGTTAGCACTGCTGCCTCACAGCACCTGGAACCCGGGTTTGATTTCCGGCTTGGGTCACTGTCTGTGCGGAGTTTGCATGTTCACCCCGTGTCTGCGTGGGATTCCTCCGGGTGTTCCAGTTTCCTCCCACAGTCTGAAAGACGTGCTGGTTAGGTGCACTGACCTGAACAGGTGCCGTAGTGTGGCGACTAGGGGAATTTCACAATAACTTCATTGCAGTGTTAATGTAAGCCTTACTTGTGACTCATAAATAAACTTCAAAAAAAAGTGGAGCCTTGCAGGGAACCCAGATGGCAGCTGTGCTGCACCCCTATCAATGACTTCTCATTGAAGACTGCCCCCTGATAACATTCAGCAGAGGGCACAAAGAGCTCCATTTAGCCACTACAGAGGCTATTGCCTGGCTTGGTGACTACTGCACACACACAAAAAAAACTAGTACCCAAGAGCAATTTCTACTCCATAGTGTCACTTTTGTCAGAGTGTGGAGATGTCGGCATTGGACTTGGACACATAGTGACATAGTGTCCACTCCATAGCAGCACAGTGGCAAAGTGGTTAGCACTGCTGCTTCACAGCGCCAGGGACCCAGGTTCGATTCCTGGCTTGGGTCACTGTCTATGTGGAGTTTGCACATTCTCCCCATGTCTGCGTAGGTTTCCTCCCACAGTCTGAAAGACGTGCTGGTTAGGTGCGTTGACCCGAACAGGTGCTGGACTGTGGCGACTAGGGGAATTTCACAGTAACTTCATTGCAGTTGTTAATGTAAGCCTTACTTGTGACTAATAAATAAACTTATAAACTTGTTCAAGAAACGAGCTTGGGGAATGACTGTTGTGTATGTCTGTGAATGAAGCAATTGTTATCTCAAAAAGCAATCCTCTGATGTAGATTCAGAAGAATGGGGATTGCAGGTGGTATGCTAGACAGGTGTATTTACACTTCTGGCAATGAATGATGACATGCCCCAATGCAGCTATTAGTGTATTCCCAGATATTTTTTACCTGAAAAAAAAATTTAGTACATGTATTTGGAGGCTGAGCTACCTCAAAGAGACAAACATGGAACTGTGTAAATTCTTCCAAATTTATTCAGCAGCTGGGCTTCTTATTTTAGTTACAGTTAAGCTGATACTTATGCAATATATGGGAAAGCAGGAAATGTCTACTCAATATTCCAACCTGCTATGCACACTTCCTTAATGCAGGTCACAGGTGCCTTGTTTATGCAGCTGCCTTGATTTCTGTTTTCCCAATTGAAAAGAAGCCCCTTTCCTTTTACTTCCTGGTTGGCATCTCCAAAGTGCATTATTATCCGTACGAATACCAGCCTCCATTCTTTTACTATTTTCACGAACAGAATGAGTTTCCACCTCTTCGTTGTGCAGCTAGTTTGTGACCACAGGTACAAAATCATCAATCTGAATGCTCCACAATTTTGGCAGTTGTCATAATTGATCCATTTTATGATTTTATGACAATTTAAAGGGTCAGGAAAAGTCGGGGAGAGAAGACTATCCACTGTAGTCATGGCTTGCTCATTTTGGCAAACCCAAGGACAGGTGGCAAGGATCAATATAATAAGGTTTTACTCTTATCCGAATTTGGCTAGATATACTGTTGGTGTCTTGAAGAATTATTGGGGAATTGCTGCATTGCACCCAACAAAGGTATCTAAAATTTTTGTAGCCTACTGCATTTTACATAACTTCACCTTGTGGTAGGAGGTTACCGTGTAGTAGGTGGTGGACTATATGCAGCATCAAAGGTTTGTCTGCTCAAATCAGCCAAATCTACAGAAGTCTCTCATAGACACAGCCTTTGCTTAACTGCACGAGCTATCCAAGCATCAGTCAGTTTTACATGCATTCAATATCTTAACCAGCCCCTTCGATCTGCTTCAGAAATGAGCTCCTGGAGCATCTTGGCAAAGGACTAATACAATTTTATCTTCCATAAGTGCAGGTTAAAGGAGCTGAGGGCTCAGGAGAGGTTAGTAAAGTTTCCAGACCTCGTAATAGAACAGAGAGTATAGAAGGTGGCAGGAATCTAACTTCAGGCAGAGCAAAAAAGGTGACAAGTATGAGAAGGGAGGTAGTCAATGCGGGACTGAGGGTGTTGTACCCGAATGCGCGCAGTATACAGAACAAGGTCAATGAGCTTGTTACACACATTGAAATTGGCCGGTACGATGTTGTGGGTTTCACAGAGACGTGGCTGCAAGGAGATCAGGGCTGGGATCTAAATATCCAAGGATATGTGTCCTATCGGAAGGACAGGCAGATGGGCAAAGGGGGGGGGGTTGCATTGTTAGTAAGAAATGAAGTTAAATCAATAGCAAGAAGTGATATAGGATCAGAAGGCATAGAATCTCTGTGGGTAGAGTTGAGGAATCGCAAAGGTAAAAAGACCCTGATGGGAGTTATGTACGGCAGTCGTCAGGATGTGGGGCAGAAAATAAATCAGGAGATAGAAAAGGCAATATTAAATAATCATGGGGGACTTCAATATGCAGACTGGGAAAATCAGGTAGGTAGTACCCAAGAAAAGGAATTTGTGGAATGTCTAAGAGATGGTTTTTTGGAGCAGTTTGTGACACAGCCTTCTAGGGAACAGACAATTCTGGATTTGGTGATGTGTAATGAGGCAGACTTGATTCAGGAACTTAAGGTGAAGGAACCCTTAGGGAGCAGTGACCACAATAAGAACAAAGAACAATACAGCACAGGAACAGGCCCTTCGGCCCTCCAAGCCCACGCCGCTCCCTGGTCCAAACTAGACCATTCTTTTGTATCCCTCCATTCCCACTCCGTTCATATGGCTATCTAGATAAGTCTTAAACGTTCCCAGTGTGTCCGCCTCCACCACCTTGCCCGGCAGCGCATTCCAGACCCGCACCACCCTCTGTGTAAAATACATCCTTCTGATATCCGTGTTAAACCTCCTCCCCCTCACCTTGAACCTATGACCCCTCGTGAACATCACCACCGACCTGGGAAAAAGCTTCCCATCGTTCACCCTATCTATGCCTTTCATAATTTTATACACCTCTATTAGGTCACCCCTCATCCTCCCGTCTTTCCAGTGAGAACAACCCCAGTTTACCCAATCTCTCCTCATAACTAAGCCCTTCCATACCAGGCAACATCCTGGTAAACCTCCTCTGCCCTCTCTCTAAAGCCTCCACGTCCTTCTGGTAGTGTGGCGACCAGAACTGGACGCAGTATTCCAAATGCGGCCGAACCAACGTTCTATACAACTGCAACATCAGACCCCAACTTTTATACTCTATGCCCCGTCCTATAAAGGCAAGCATGCCATATGCCTTATTCACTACCTTCTCCACCTGTGACGTCACCTTCAAGGATCCGTGGACTTGCACACCCAGGTTCCTCTGCGTATCTACATCCTTTATGGTTCTGCCATTTATCATATAGCTCCCCCCTACGTTAGTTCTACCAAAATGCATCACTTCGCATTTATCTGGATTGAACTCCATCTGCCATTTCTTTGCCCAAATTTCCAGCCTATCTATATCCTTCTGTAGCCTCTGACAATGTTCCTCACTATCTGCAGGTCCAGCCATTTTCGTGTCGTCTGCAAACTTACTGATCACCCCAGTTACACCTTCTTCCAGATCGTTTATATAAATCATGAACAGCAGAGGTCCCAATACAGAGCCCTGCGGAACACCACTAGTCACAGGCATCCAGCCGAAAAAAGACCCTTCCACTACCACCCTCTGTCTTCTGTGACCAAGATGTGGAGATGCTGGCGTTGGACTGGGGTGAACACAGTAAGAAGTCTCACAACACCAGGTTAAAGTCCAACAGATTTATTTGGTAGCAAATACCATAAGCTTTCAGAGCACTGCTCCTTCGTCAGATGGAGTGGAAATGTGCTCTCAAACAGTGCACAGACACAGAAATCAAGTTACAGAATACTAATTAGAATGCAAATCTCTACAGCCAGCCAGGTCTTAAAGGTACAGACAATGTGGGTGGAGGGAGCATTCAACACAGGTTAAAGAGATGTGTATTGTCTCCAGACAGAACAGCTAGTAAGATTCTGCAAGACCAGGGGCAAGCTGTGGGTGTTACTGATAATGGACATAAATCCAACATCCCGGTTTAGGCCGTCCTCATGTGTGCGGAACTTGGCTATCAGTCTCTGCTCAGCGACTCTGCGCTGTCGTGTGTCGTGAAGGCCGCCTTGGAGAATGCTTACCTGAAGATCCAAGGTTGAATGCCCGTGACTGCTGAAGTGCTCCCCCACAGGAAGAGAACAGTCTTGCCTGGTGATTGTTGAGCGGTGTTCATTCATCCGTTGTCGTAGCGTCTGCATGGTTTCCCCAATGTACCATGTCTGGAGACAATACACATCTCTTTAACCTGTGTTGAATGCTCCCTCCACCCACATTGTCTGTACCTTTGAGACCTTGCTGGCTGTAGAGATTTGCATTCTAATTAGTATTCTGTAACTTGATTTCTGTGTCTGTGCACTGTTTGAGAGCGCATTTCCACTCCATCTGACGAAGGAGCAGTGCTCCGAAAGCTTATGGTATTTGCTACCAAATAAATCTGTTGGACTTTAACCTGGTGTTGTGAGACTTCTTATTCTGTGACCAAGCCAGTTTTCCACCCATCTAGCCACCTCCCCCTTTATCCCATGAGATCCAACCTTTTGCACCAACCTACCATGATACCATATGATAGAATTTACCCTGCAGTTTGAGAGGGAGAAGCTGGAGTCAGATGTAACAGTGTTCCAATTAAATAAAGGTAACTACAAAGACATGAGGGAGGAGCTGGCCAGAGTTGATTGGAAAGGGAGCCTGGCAGGGAAGACAGTGGAACAGCAATGGCAGGAGTTTTTGAGAGTTATTCGGGAGGCATAACAGAAATTCATTCCAAGGAGGAGGAAACATGCTGAGGGGAGAACGAGGCATCCATGGCTGACGAGGGAAGTTAAGGACAGCATAAAGAAAAAGCATACAAAGTGGCAAGGATTAGTGGGAAGCCTTTAAAAGCGAGCAGAGGACAACTAAAAAAGCAATAAGGGGGGAAGAAGATGAAATATGAGTGTAAGCTAGCTACTAATATAAAAGAAGATAGGAAGAGTTTTTTTTCAATATGTAAAAGGTAAGAGAGAGACAAAAATAGCCATTGGGCCACTGGAAAATGAGGCTGGAGAAGTAATAATAGGAAACAAAGCAATGGCAGAGGAACTGAATAGTTACTTTGCATCAGTCTTCACAGTGGAAGACACCAGTGGGATGCCAGAGCTCCAGGAGAGTCAGGGGGCACAGGTGGGCATAGTGGCCATCACTAAGGAGAAGGTTCTGGGGAAACTGAAAGGTCTGAAGGTGGTAAGTCACCTGGACCGGATGGACTACACCCCAGGATTCTAAAAGAGATAGCTGAGGAAATTGTGGAGGCATTGGTGGTGATCTTTCAGGAATCACTGGAGGCAGGGAGGGTACCAGAGGACTGGAAAGTAACTAATGTAACACCGCTGTTTAAGAAGGGAGGGAGGCAGCAGATGGGAAATTATAGGCCGGTTAGCCTGACTTCAGTCACTGGCAAGATTTTAGAGTCCATTATTAAAGATGAGGTCGCAGAGTACTTGGTGGTGCATGATAAAATAGGACTGAGTCAGCACGACTTTGTCAAGGGGAGGTCATGTCTGACAAATCTGTTAGAGTTCTTTTGAGGAGGTAACAAGGAAGTTAAATAAAGGAGAACCAGTGGACGTGATTTATTTAGATTTCCAAAAGGCCTTTGACAAGGTGCGGGATAAGAGACTGTTAAATAAGTTAAGAGCCCATGGTGTTAATGGTAAGATCCTGGTATGGATAGAGGATTGGCTGACTTGTAGAAGGCAGAGAGTGGGGAGAAAGGGTCTTTCTCAGGATGGCAGCCGGTGACTAGTGTGCCTCAGGGGTCAGTGCTGGGACCACAACTTTTCACAATAGACATTAATGATTTGGAGGAAGGAACTGAAGGCTCTGTTGCTAAGTTTGCAGATGATAAGATGTAAGGACAGGTAATATAGAGGAAGCGGGGGGGGGGGGGGGGGGGGGCGGTGCTGCAGAAGGACTTGGACAGGTTAGATGAGTGGGCAAAGAAGTGGCAGATGGAATACCATGTGGAAAAGTGTGAGGTTATGCACTTTGGAAGGAGGAATGGAGGCATAGACTATTTTCTAAATGGGAAAATGCTTAGGAAATCAGAAACACAAAGGGACTTGGGAGTCCTTGTTCAAGATTCTCTTAAGTTTAACGTGCAGGTTCAGTCAGCAGTTAGGAAGGCAAATGCAATGTTAGCATTCATGTCAAGAGGGCTAGAATACAAGAGCAGGGATGTACTACTGAGACTGTATAAGGCTCTGGTCAGACCCCATTTGGAGTATTGTGAGCAGTTTTCGGCCCCATATCTAAGGAAGGATGTGCGGGGCTTGGAAAGGGTGCAGAGGAGGTTCACAAGAATGATCTCTGGAATGAAGAGCTTGTCGTATGAGGAACGGTTGAGGACTCTGTGTCTGTACTCGTTGGAGTTTGGAAGGATGAGGGGGGATCTTATTGAAACTTACAGGATACTGTGAAGCCTGGATAGAGTGGACGTGGAGAAGATGTTTCCACTAGTAGGAAAAACTAGAATCAGAGGGCACAACCTCAGGCTAAAGGGACGATCCTTTAAAACAGAGATGAGGAGGAATTTCTTCAGCCAGAGAGTGGTGAATCTGTGGAACTCTTTGCCGCAGAAGGCTGTGGAGGCCAGGTCATTGAGTTCTTAAAGACAGAGATAGATAGGTTCTTGATTAATAAGGGGAATCGGGGGTTATGGGGAAAAGACAGGAGAATGGGGATGAGAAAAATATCAGCCATGATTGAGTGGTGGGGCAGACCCGATGGGCCGAGTGGTCTAATTCTGCTCCAATGTATTATGGTCTAAACTTTGTATGCTGCAATATCATTAGTTTGTATAGCATTTGGAGGTGAAGTTATGTAAAATGCGACAGGCTGCAGTGTTTGTAGAATGTGATGTAGCTTTTTTAAAATTCATTCATGGGACTGGGCGTCACTGGCTGGCCAGCATTTATTACCCATCCCCATTCGCTCAAGGGCAGTTGAGAGTCAACCACGTTGCTGTGGCTCTGGAGACACATGTAGGCCAGACCGGGCAAGGACGGCAGATTTCCATCCCTAAAGGACATTAATAATCCAGATGGGTTCACTAGTGTATGGCACTGTTGCCGCTTTGTGACCATTCTCACATTCTGCTCCTTCGGAGTGAGGTAGACAGCTGCTGCAAACCGCTGGCTGCTCTAAGGATGAGGTGGACCGAGTGGCTCGTCCTGGATCCAGTGGATTTCAATCTAAAAGAAACAGTCCGATCCACTTCACAGTTAAGTGTAAGGAAACTGGATGCTGAGCCAGCTAGTGGGGGGAATTAGGACGAGTTACGATTCAGGTAAAGATTTAGGTTTTGAGGGACTTCGAAGCCGGAAGGAAAGGCAGAGAGATGGAAAGATTTAGAGAGGAAGATTCCGATTTGGTTGGAAGTAACTGGAAAACAGCCTTCCAACTTGCACCCCCACATTATTAACGGAGCATTCTTACCACGTATAGGCCAAGTTCTAAACTCCCATAATTTTCATTACTAGTCAGCAACATGATGGCAAGAAAACATACATTTCATTTATTAAAATGAATTAACCATGTTTTTAGAGCTGGTGTCAAAGAAGTAAAGGCTACTTGATGCAGTGTACAACTAAAAAGGGTCAGATTGCTGAAGAAGGAGCAAAGAACTGGAGGTGTTTCAAAGGGAGACTGAGAATATTATCGATTTACTGGTGCAGTTCGCCAGTTCGGAGGATGGGCTCACTGCAGGAGAGGTCACAGGTCACAAAGTTCTGATCAATTGTGCAGGTTAGGGGAGGAACCCATCAAAAGGAGTGTTTTAAGCTTCAAACCTCAAGAGCAAAGAATGGGTAGATTAAGAGTTCAGTAGCAGTGGACAAGATGGTAGGATGTAAGAAGGCAGTATTCCGGAGGTGAAGGAAAGCAGCTTGGCTCATCCCAAATGCCAGCAAGACACTGCTCACTCTTTCTCCTTTAATGATCTGAGCCCTGCCGAAAATTTACTCTGATCACACAAAGTAATATCTGTACCGCAGAGTGATGAACTGTCTGTCCTCAGTGTGTGTGTATTTCTACATACGTCAAACATTTTGATTTGGAGGGAAGAGAAAGTGGCCTTCCAATGGGCTGGTGAGAGTTTTGGGATACTCCCCAGAGTTTCCTATTTCCAGCCTGAGTATAGTATTGAACTCCACGGGGGCCCTGTCAGATACACTTCCCCTTTACATGTCCTGAAGATTGTACCACAGGCTTGTGACCAAATAGAAGGAAGTGATTGTGCAACCAAAGTTTATAAAAGAGAGCTTTTGCAAGAAAGGAAGAAGAAATTGCTCTGCCCAAAGCTGTGGTGTGTTATTCAGTGGAACCTATTGAATATCAACTCTTGTAGAATAAATCCCGGTTAAAACTAAATTTCCCCTGAACATTATTGTTAAAACTAAATGCCCGACAGCTTCAAGATTCAAATTTAATTTATTTTAAAGTGATCTGGCTCAGTATAGGGATGCATGCTTGTCATTGCAGAGTTAAGCCCATAATTGGCCAGTGTGTGATTTCCCAGCTATCTTAGAGGCTGCCTAGAGGTACATCTACAGATAAGAGAGCGAAAGGCAAAAGGCATGATGTGTTTTAGTTTTGGCAAGTGTCTGATTTGCAAGCAGAGTTCCCATGAATGTCAGGGATGAGAAATGTCCCTGGTAGACGTCATCCCGGAATATGAAACATGAATGTATCTTCTGAGGATCATTAGCAACGCCATTGAATGTTAAGGGGTGATGGTTAGATTCTCTTATTGGAGATGGTCATTATATGGCAGTTATGTGGCACGAATGTTACTATAGCTGGGGGCGTGCGGGAGTCCCATGGGAGTTTGGTGAGGCGTCCCATGTGGGCCTTTGTCTGTGTCTTTAAAATAGTTACACTGAAGTTAGAAATGCCTTTAATTCTTTTAACTCTTTCATAGTAACTATTAGTATAACACTGGCAGAACCATCCGATGTTGTCAATTTAAGTTGTTTTGTTGGATGGCTCCCAGCTTAGTGCAATTGTCCAGGGGGGATTAACGCTTCTAGACATTTGCCGAGTAAACCCTTGGGAACTTCCAAGAGGGATTCTCCAGCACATCTTTGGGGTTCCCCCCTCAAATCAGATGCTGGAAAATCAGGAAGTTATGTGCCTATATTGCAAGTGACTGAGGTTCAATAAATCTTTTTGTCTGTATCTGTCAGAACTGAGGTGTCTGTAACTACAAAGGTTGTGTTTTGTTAGTTAGCATCCGCACAGTTCAGTTTATATATAAAAGGCAACCAAATGAAGCACTTAAAAAATTGTTAATGGACAGTATGTGAATTTGTTTAAAGTGAGCATTTGCTTTGAACCTATTAATTTCACACTGCATGCTTAATGAATACCTTGCTTGGCATAGGGGTGCTCTCATTTAAAAACTTTTGCATTGTAAAAATGAATTCAAGTAAAAACTAGTCCTATACGACACTGTGTTTAATAGTAATAATTGAAATGACATTTATTAGAAATATTTTTGTATTGTAAGTGTAACAAATGTGATTGAGTCTCTCATGAAACATTCAAAACAAAATGTGTGGAAAATACCACGTTTTATACGGTCATCTGCATTCGACATTAGCAATTTGATTCACTCTGTTTCATGTTGGAAACCTTTTGTTGCTTCTAATGCTAATGGTGAAATACATGGTTAAAAAAAACGATGGCAGTAAAATGAGAGAGTGCTATGTAAATGTAGAGAGGCACAGGGATGCAAGACTCAGAGAGGGAAGGAAATTCATACAAGGGATTCTCCTCCAAGCAGAGCTCTAATTATCCACAAATCACAATTTTTGTGGTCAGAAGAATTAGTTGGAAACTTATCTTTGATTCTGGGTAATTGATAACAGGAGCATTTAGAACCCTTTGCAGCCAATCCGATTATAGTTCATTAAAAGGAAAACGCTGAAAAGCATCAAATGGGATCAACATGGTGTAGATTTTTACTATAAATTCCGTGACGCGTTTTGTACAGTAGTATCTGGGCAATGTAGATTTATATTTTTGCAGTGAGAATGTTAAAGCGCTATTGTCTCTCTGCTTTTTATATCCCCGTCCTTGCATTCTTGATTTCGTGAAGGCAGCTTTCTCTGTGCCATAAGGACTCTCTGTCAGGAAACAGACATTTTCAGCAGACATGTTCCCAACAGTGCACAGGGGAGCAACTTATTGTGTAGCCCGCCATCTAGTGCATGGCTGAGAAATGACCACTGATACAGATATGAGGAAGTGTTTCTGCATCACCATGTGCTGTAGAAATCGCCCTGTTCTGTATTACATAGCACTTCTGCAAAAGGTTGTTCCATTTGAAAACAACTTCTGTTTGGAAGCATGTACATATATGGCCTTGAGATTGCAGCAATTTTAAGTGGTGAAAGCTGCTGAATGACATGCTGCCATGTACAAAGTGGACATGAGCATTTCTGCTGTTCAGTCTGACATTGCTTTTAAAAGCATTGCCACTTTTGACGTTTAATCTTTGTGTTGCGTTGTTCCCGGAGGCATTGACCAAAATTGTCTATTTGGGGGTATGCCGCCCAGAACAGTGCCTTGGAATTGCAGAGCACACAGCTGGCCTGTTTGTCCTGATATACCAACGCTGGCTTTTTGAAAGAACTACCCAATTAGCCCCACTTCCATATCCTTCCCCATACCTCTACAAATGTTTATTTTTCAAGTATATATCCAACTCCTTTTTGGGGTGGCACGGTGGTTAGCACTGCAGTCTCTCAGCGCCAGGGACCCAGGTTCAATTCCACCCTAGGGTCACTGTCTGTATGCAGTTTGTACTTTCTCCCTGTGTCTGCATAAGTTTCTTCCCGGGTGCTCCCACAGTCCGAAGATGTGCTGGTTAGGTGGACTGGCCATGCTAAATTGTCCCTTAGTGTCAGGGGGACTAGCAGGGTAAATATGTGGGGTTACAGGGATAGAGCCTGGGTGGGCTTGTTGTGAATGCAGGCTTGATGGGCTGAATGGCCTCCTTCTGCCCTGTATGGATTCAATAATTCTATGAAAGTGACTGTTCTATCCATTTCCAGCATCTTTTCTGGCAATGCCTTTCAGATGATTAAAAAAAAAACATTGCTTAAAAAAATTCTCATCTTCTCCCTGGTTCTTTTCTCAGTTATTTAAATCAGTGTCCTGTTGTTCCTGTAATGTGTAACGAGACAGGTAGAATTAAGGATCTTCTTGTGAAGGACCCTCTTGGGTCGAGTGATCACAATATGGTCGAATTTCTGGTGCAGATGGAGGGGGAGAAAGTAGGGTCCCAAACCAATGTCCTCTGCTTGAACAGAGGGGAGTACGATAGGATGAGGGCTGAATTGGCTAGGGTGGACTGGGAGAGCAGACTGGTAGGTAGGACAGCTGAGGAACAATGGAGGATTTTTAAGGAGGTCTTTTTCAGTACTCAGCAAAAATATATTCCGGTGATAAAGAAGGACTGTAAGAATAGGGATAGCCAGCCGTGGATAACGAAGGAAATAAAGGAGAGTATTAAATTAAAAACCGATACGTACAGTGTGGCCAAAAATAGTGGAGACTTAGAAGATTGGGAAAGCTTTAAAAAACAACAAAGAATGACTAAGAAAGCGATAAAGAAAGGAAAGATAGATTATGAAACTAAACGAGCTCTAAATATAAAAAATAATAGTAAAAGTTTTTACAAATATATAAAAAGGAATAGAGTGGCAAGAGTGAATGTTGGACCCTTGGAGGACGAGAGGGGGGATTTAATAGTGGGAAATGAGGAAATGGCTGAGACGTTAAATAGGTTTTTTGTGTCGGTCTTCACGGTGGAAGACACATATAGTTTACCGAATATTAACGATCGAGTGTTGGTAGGAGGAGAGGTACTCAATACAATTATTGTTACTAGAGAGGCAGTGCTTGGTAGACTAACGGGACTGAAGGTGGACAAGTCCCCGGGCCCGGATGGAATGCATCCCAGGGTACTGAAAGAAATGTCAGAGGTAATTGCGGATGCATTAGTGGTTATTTATCAAAATTCATTGGACTCTGGGTAGTGCCGGCTGACTGGAAAACGGCTACTATTACGCCGCTGTTTAAAAAAGGAAGTAGATAAAAGGCGGGTAACTACAGGCCGGTTAGCTTAACGTCTGTAGTTGGGAAAATGCTGGAATCCATCATTAAAGAAGAAATAGTGGGCCATCTGGATAAGAATGGTTCGATTAAACAGACGCAGCATGGATTCATGAGAGGAAAGTCGTGTTTGACGAACTTACTGGATTTTTATGAAGATGTGACTAGTGCAGTTGACGGAGGGGAACCGGTGGATGTGGTGTTTTTGGATTTCCAAAAGGCATCCGATAAGGTGCCTCACAAAAGGTTGCTGCAGAAGATTGGGGCACACGGAGTTGGGGCTAGGGTGTTAGCGTGGATTGGGGATTGGCTATCCGACAGGAAGCAGAGAGTTGGAATAAATGGGTGCTTTTCTGGTTGGCAGATGGTGACTAGTGGCATGCCGCAGGGATCGGTACTGTGGCCTCAACTGTTTACTATTTACATAGATGATCTGGAGGAGGGGACTGAGTGTAGGGTAACAAAGTTTGCTGACGACACGAAGATAAGTGGGAAAGTGAATTGCGTGGAGGAAGCGGAAGGTCTGCAGAGAGATTTGGATAGGTTGAGTGAGTGGGCGAGGATCTGGCAGATGGAGTATAACGTTGGCAAATGTGAGGTTATTCACTTTGGAAGAAATAATAGCAAATTGGATTATTATTTAAATGGAAAAAATTACAACATGCTACTGTGCAAAGGGACCTGGGAGTCCTTGTGCATGAGTCGCAAAAACTCAGTCTGCAGGTACAACAGGTGATCAAGAAGGCAAATGGGATGTTGGCATTTATCGCGAGGGGGATGGAATATAAAAGCAGAGAAGTCTTACTGCATCTGTACAAGGCATTGGTGAGGCCGCAGCTGGAATACTGTGTGCAGTTTTGGTCCCATAGAACCATAGAAAATTACAGCTCAGAAACAGGCATTTTGGCCCTTCTTGTCTGTGCCGAACCATTTTTTGCCTAGTCCCACTGACCTGCACTTGGACCATATCCCTCCACACCCCTCTCATCCATGAACCCGTCCAAGTTTTTCTTGAATGTTAAAAGTGACCCCGCATTTACCACTTTATCTGGCAGCTCATTCCACACTCCCACCACTCTCTGCGTGAAGAAGCCCCCCCTAATATTCCCTTTAAACTTTTCTCCTTTCACCCTTAACCCATGCCCTCTGGTTTTTTTCTCCCCTAGCCTCAGCGGAAAAAGCCTGCTTGCATTCTCTCTATCTATACCCATCAAAATCTTATACACCTCTATCAAATCTCCCCTCAATCTTCTATGCTCCAGGGAATAAAGTCCCAACCTATTCAATCTCTCTCTGTAACTCAGCTTCTCAAGTCCCGGCAACATCCTTGTGAACCTTCTCTGCACTCTTTCAACCTTATTTACATCCTTCCTGTAACTAGGTGACCAAAACTGTACACAATGCTCCAAATTCGGCCTCACCATGCCTTATATAACCTTACCATAACACTCCAACTTTTATACTCGATACTCCGATTTATAAAGGCCAATGTACCAAAGGCACTCTTTACGACCCTATCCACCTGTGACGTCACTTTTAGGGAATTCTGTACCTGTATTCCCAGATCCCTCTGTTCAACTGCACTCTTCAGAGTCCTACCATTTACCCTGTACGTTCTACTTTGGTTTGTCCTTCCAATGTGCAATATCTCACACTTGTCTGCGTTAAATTCCATTTGCCATTTTTCAGCCCATTTTTCTAGTTGGTCCAAATCCCTCTGCAAGCTTTGAAAACCTTTCTCTTATTTGCGAAAGGATATATTGGCCTTGGAGGGAGTGCAGAGAAGGTTCACCAGGTTGATACCGGAGATGAGGAGTGTAGATTATGAGGAGAGATTGAGCAGATTAGGTTTGTACTCGTTGGAGTTTAGAAGGCTGAGGGGTGATCTTATAGAGGCATATAAGATAATGAAGGGGCTGGATTGGGTAGAAGTGGAGAGATTCTTTCCACTTAGAAAGGAAACCAGAACTAGAGGGCACAGCCTCAAAATAAAGGGGGGTCAGTTTAGGACAGAGTTGAGGAGGAACTTCTTCTCTCAGAGGGTGGTGAATCTCTGGAATTCTCTGCCCACTGAAGTGGTGGAGGCTACCTCGTTGAATATGTTTAAATCACGGATAGATGGATTCCTGATCGGTAAGGAAATTAGGGGTTATAGGGATCAGGCAGGTAAGTGGAACTGATCCACTTCAGATCAGCCATGATCTTATTGAATGGTGGGGCAGGCTCGGGGGGCCAGATGGCCTACTCCTGCTCCTATTTCTTATGTTCTCCTGCCAGTGGAAACAGTTTCTCTGTGTCTGTGTACCATGAGGAGGTAATGGTGTAGTTAGTGGTTTTGTCAATGGGCTATTAATGCGAAGACCCAGGACTCTGGGGATCCAGGTTTGAATTTAAATGTAATTAAAATCTAGAATTAAAAGTCTAATGATGACCACAAAATCATTGTTGCAAAAACCTATCTGGTTCACTGTTGTCCTTTTAAAAAAGGAAACCTGCTGTCCTTACCTGGTTCGGCCTATATGTGACTCCAGATCCACAGCAAAGTGGTTGACTTTAAATGCCCTCTAAAATGGCCCAGCAAACCACTTGATTTAGGGGCAATTAGGGATGGGCAATAAATGCTGACCCAGCCAGCAATGCCCACATCCCAAAAAACGAATTAAAAAACCTCTTATCCGAACCCGTAATCAGTTTAGAATACCTCTATTAAATTTCCTTTTGTACTCAAAGAACAGTCCTAGTAATTAGTTTAAATCCCTGATTCTGATGGAGAAGTCCAACTGACAGTGTAAATGCAGTATGAAGAAACTGCCCTGGGCTTAAACTGATGACATTATACTTGCAAGCATCGGGGAGTGGACGAAGAAAATGCTTCAAAGACACTCTGAAGCGCTCCTTGAAGTGCAGTAGCATTGACCTTAATAACTGGGAGGAGATTGCTGCTAATCATTCAAAATGACAACTTGTACATCAAGCTGCATCACACTTTCAGTCCCAACATCTTAATGATGGGGCAGAGCAGTGGCAGAGAAAAGAAAAGGAAGAAACTCCTGCACACCGGATCCTGGAACATTCTGCCCCGTTTGCCCAAATGTCTGTAGGTCAGGAATGGGCCAAATGAATCACATAACCACACGTGCCAGAAACTTACAATCCTGAGGAGACGTTATCCTCAAATCCAGAGACAGTGACGTAAAAGTCAAGAGGACCCAGTTTTTACTTAACACCAATTAGATTTAAGAAAAGAAAAGAAAGTACTTGCACAATGACTGTCGTGACCTCAGGATGTTCCAAAGTGCTTCGCAGGAGATGTAGTACTTTTCAAGTATGATCACTGCTGTAATGTAGGGGAATGTTGAAGTTGCCTGTAATCAATCTTGTTTTCCTCAGCTCTCTGTATCTGTGGTCATTTCTTTAACCTGGTGTTGTTAAAACTCTTACTGTCATTTCTCAAGCCCAGCCACTGGGCACAAAGATACTTCTTTTCTTCGCTGTCTCAAACTTTGTGTTTAAGAAAAAAAGTGTGAAGAAACAACAGCAGTCATTTACAATGTAGAGATATACTCCCTGGGAATAGAAAATACTGTTTATGTAATTCTTCAGCCCTGTGAATTGACCTACCCACAACAAAAACAGGATTCTAATTTCTAGCCTCAAGGCAAGAAATCATTTAAGTAATTCACCCAGTATTTACTTAACACCAATTAGACTTTATAAAAAAAAGTACTTTTCAAGTATGATCACTGTTGCAATGTAGGGAAATGTCGAAGTTAGTTTGTGCACAGTAATGTTCCAAAAATGGCAGAGATTTGTAGCTGTAAAAGAATACACACACTGATATTTTAACAGATTATCACATGGTATGACTGATCTTATGCATCCTCTGATCTCGTCGTAACCATCTCTGGATTTGAGGATAACGTCTCCTCAGGATTTTAAGTTTCTGGCACATGTGGTTATGTGATTCATTTGGCCCATTCCTGACCTGCAGATCTTTGGGCAAACAGGGCAGCATGTTCCAGGATCCGGTGTGCAGGATTTTCTTCCTTTTCTTTTCTCTGCCGCTGCTCTGCCTCATCATTAAGACGTTGGGACTGTAAGTGTGATGCAGCTTGATGCACAAGTTGTTGACATTTTAATTGATTAGCAGCAATTTCCTCCCAATTATATTAAGGTCAAAGCTACTGCACTTCAAGCAGAGCTTCAGAGTGTCTCTGAAGCATTTTCTTCCTCCTCCCCTGGATCGTCAACCATTTGAGAATTGAGGAAACCGAACCTGGTGGGGATGTGGTATTTGGCCATTTTTAAAGTTTAAAGTTTATTTATTAGTGTCACAAGTAGGCTTACATTAACACTGCAATGAAGTTACTGTGAAAATGCCCTAGTCGCTATACTCTGGCGCCTGTTTGGGTACACTGAGGGAGCATGGCCAATGCACCTAGCCAGCACGCCTTTCAGACTGTGGGAGGAAACCGGAGCACCCAAAGGAAACCCACGCAGACATGGGAGAAGGTGCAGACTCTGCACAGACAGTGACCCAAGCTGGGAATCAAACCCGAATACATGGCGCTGAGAGGCAGCAGTGCTAACCACTGTGCCACCGTGTCCAGTCCATTGATGTTCATTTTGCAGTTTACCTGAATGCTTGTGGACCTCCCTTCAAGAAGGACACCAAAATGTGTTTGATGGTTCTCCCATTGGATCTGGAGGATGAGGCAGAGGCATTGCTGATGCAATTTCTCTAGCACTTTGTGTCACTTGTACACAGTCCGAGTCTCACTGCATTACAGGAGTGTGGTAATGACAACTGCTTTGTACACAAAGACCTTTTTTGACTTGTGGAGGTCTTTGGTGTCATTCATTTGCTGCCATTGTTTGTAGAAAGCAGAAGTGGTGCAGTTGGTCTGGTACTGGATCTAGTTGTCAATGATGACTTTTTTGAAAGAGGTGGCTGCCAAGGTATGGGGAGTGTGCAACTTATTCCTGAATCTCTCCTTCAGCATTTTTGGGAGGTGGAATATTTGGTTGACCATCCATGGGTTGATATGAGTTTTGTTTTGGCAACATTCAAGGACAGATCGAGTAGTTGATAGTGAAGGGGATAGCTCTTGACTCCAGAATGATATCAAAGGTTTAGTTGTGTGGCCAGAGAAGTACCCACTGGAATTCTATCCAGAAAAGTGTGAGGCAATGCATTTTGGGAGGGCAAACAAAGCAAGGGAATACTCAGTAAATGGGAAGATATTGAGAGGGGTTGAGGAAGTGTGAGACCTTGGAGTACATGTCCACGATCCTTGAAGGTGGCAGAACAGGTGGACAAAGTGGTCAAGAAAGCATATAGAATGCTTTCCTTTACAGGGCGAGGTATTGAATACAAAAGCAAGGATGTAATGATGGAACTGTATCAAAAGTTGGTTGGGCCACAGCTGGAGTTTTGTGTACAGTTCTGGTCAGCACATTACAGGAAGGACATCTTTGCTCTGGAGAGAAGATTAATAAGAATGTTGCCAGGGCATGAAAATTGAAGCTTTGAGCAGAGATTGGATAGGCTGGGGTTGTTTTCCTTAGAACTGAGGAGACTCAGGGGTGACCTAAATGAGGTGTATAAAATTATGAGGGGCCTAGACGGGGTAGACAGGAAAAACTTGTTTCCCCCAGCTGAGGGGACAGTTACCAGACAGCTAAGAACATAAGAACATAAGAAATAGGAGCAGGAGTAGGCCATCTAGCCCCTCGAGCCTGCCCCGCCATTCAATAAGATCATGGCTGATCTGAAGTGAATCAGTTCCACTTACCCGCCTGCTCCCCATAACCCTTAATTCCCTTACCAATCAGAAATCCATCTATCCGTGACTTAAACATATTCAACGAGGTAGCCTCCACCACTTCAGTGGGCAGAGAATTCCAGAGATTCACCACCCTCTGAGAGAAGAAGTTCCTCCTCAACTCTGTCCTAAACTGACCCCCCTTTATTTTGAGGCTGTGCCCTCTAGTTCTGGTTTCCTTTCTAAGTGGAAAGAATCTCTCCACTTCTATTCTATCCAGCCCCTTCATTATCTTATCTGCCTCTATAAGATCACCCCTCAGCCTTCTAAACTCCAACGAGTACAAACCTAATCTGCTCAATCTCTCCTCATAATCTACACCCCTCATCTCCGGTATCAACCTGGTGAACCTTCTCTGCACTCCCTCCAATGCCAATATATCCTTTCGCAAGTAAGGGGACCAAAACTGCACACAGTATTCCAGCTGCGGCCTCACCAATGCCTTTAACAGAACTAAGGTGATTGGTAGGAGGATTAGTGGGGCCATGAGGAAAAGCTTTTTCACCCAGAGGGTGCTGGGTGTCTGAAATTCCTCATTTATAAAGTACCTGGATCTGCCTCTGAAGTGCTCTAACCTGCAAGGCTACCGGCCAGGTGCTGGAAAATGGGCTTAAAATGAGTGGCTAGTTTATTTTTTCTCTTTTTTTTGGATGGCACAGACACGATGGGTTAAATGGCCTCTCTCTGCACCGTGACTTTTCTATGGTTCTTGCATGTAGAACTGAAGAAATCAAGAGGGGCTTGCAAATCCTGTGCAGGGTGGGCAATGGCACTGCAATCATCCGCAAACTGTAGATCAGGTATGTCTGTGGTGGTCAGTTTAGTTTTGGCACGGAGGTGACCGAGACTAAAGAGTTTGCATCTAGATGGTTCCTAATACTGACACCAGAGAGCAGTTGATCTTTGATGAGGTGAATAGCCACTGTCAGGAAGATTGTAAATAATATGGTGGCTATCACAGCTTTGCTTGAGTCCAGTCCAGATTCTGAAGGTCTTGTTTCACCATCTTCCACTAAAGACTGTTTCAGTTACATCATGTGAAACAATTAGGGGAGTTGGTGGTGCAGTGGTATTGTTGCTGGACTAGTAATCCAGAAACCCAGGGTAATGCTCTGGGGACCCGGGTTCAAACCCCATCATGGCAGGTGGTGAAATTTGAAGTCAGTGACATATCTGGAATTAGGAGTCTACTGATGACATGAAACCATTATCGATTGTTGTAATCGTTAACTAATGTCCTTTAGGGAAGGAAATCTTCCGTCCTTACCTGGTCTAGCCTACATGTGACTGCAGAGTCACAGCAAAATGGTTGACTCTTAAATGGCCTCAGGGGTGGGTAAAAAATGCTGGCCCAGCCAGCGACACCCACATCCCATGGATGAATTTTTTAAAAAAGCAATTGAAGGACTGTGATAATCATCAGACCACTAAAGCCTCTCCACCACATCAAGGTGGCGATCCATAGAGAAGCCTCTGACTTACTATATTGGTGGACAACAGAGACACTAGCGTATATGCTTGCAAATATAAAAATAAAAAGTAGATTTGATTTGCATTTAGAAGTTTTTAAAAAATTATTAGTGTCACAAGTAGGCTTACATTAACACTGCAACAAAGTTACTGTCGCCACACTCCGGTGCCTGTTCAGGGACACTGAGGGAGAATTTAGCACAGCCAACGCACCTAAC